>NW_022196891.1:11691397-11744806 GCF_008632895.1 Mastomys coucha
TATATATATATATATATATATATATAAGTGTATAGTTGTGCCAGCTAGTGGTGAACAATTTCATTCAAGTCCTAAGAATGTGGACTGCTGTTTCTTTCTTCGGCACTTGACTGTTCGATTCAGATTTTTACTTGGCTTTTGAAGTATAAGCTAAATGAGCAATAAAAAGGGGAATGGGGCATGCTAGTATTTCAATATCCTCTCTTGTTTCTCTACTTCTGTGCCTCTGTGCATTATTAATATTTGGTTGTATGCAATGCTAACATGGAACTTGGGTCTTCACAAATACTGCATTTTTTCCAGAAAACACTCTCACCGATAAATGTAGCAGACAACATTCCATTTGTTAATGAGCATATGTGCATAAGCAGTGTAGAAAATAAGCTCATGGTAGAAACTGGTTACATCCTTCATAACTAAAAGTGTGGTTATATGAGTGGACGCTGTCAATTTCATAGCTTAAACCTGGGTACCTGGTAAAAATGCTTAGGAAACATTAAAATTGAGCTAAAGTGTCTCAAGTCCTTTAATCATATGATAAAGACTGAAGGGATGGAGGAGGCTGACAAAAATATTCCATGATATTCTGTCTGATACTTTCTTAATGCAGAGCATGTAAGAAGGGAAGAGAAAGAATGAAATCAAGAGGAGAGAGGAAGGGAAGAGATATGAAAAGAGAAAAGATAGAAAATCCCCAGAGACAGTATGGACTAATAATAATGGATGTGAATGGGTTGTTCGGGTATGTGCTTGTACACCTGTGTCAGGTGTGCTCACTCATGCATGTTCATATGGAGATCAGTGCTGGATGCTGAGTGTCCTCTAATTATTTACTTCTATTTTGAAACTGACTCTCTCTCTCTGAAACAAGACCTCAGCAGTTGTTTAGATCAACAGGCAAGTGGGATCAAGGATCTACCTTCTCTTGACTGGGATTACAATTACCTCCCACTGCACTGGGATTTATATGTATGCTGAAGGGGTAGTCCTCATGCTTATGTAGCAAGCACGTTACAGAGCCTCTGCTCAGCCATCAGCTGGTGATGGTTTTGCCCACCTATCACTAAATAGCTTCAAGATTGGTACGTCTTTCCTTCCTCTGGTGAGCATGAGTCCAGAGGATTCTAGAGCAACTCCTTCCTTTGAGCATTCAAGTGTTTCTCCCTCAAAGCAAAACACATATAATCTAAGTGGGAGAAATATAGCCTATCGATCACTTGAATAATTTCACATAAGGTCTTGCCATTGACTAGGTTTGTGATGTCTTGCAATACCTACCAAAGTTATTAATGTCCAATTCTGCAAATGATTAAGGAGTGTTCAGGTATTTTCTGTCTACTCAGGGCAGCTGTATCATTTCTGCTTCTCATGCTTGCGCAATAACCCACAATATACTGCAAAACAACTGGCACGGGAGAAAAATCTTTTCTGATTGCATTCTTGCATCCGGAGAAAGAATCCTCTTTGACCAATACTTGTTAACCTTTATATTCTTATTATACAAAAATAAATGTGATTCCCCTTTACTCAGGTCCCACTCTGGGGATTTTCTATTGTTTCTCTTTTTCTTCTCTTTCCATATCTCTTCTCTTCCTCTCTCCTTTTGATTTTGTTCTTTCTCTTCCCTTCTTACATTTTCTGCATTAAGAAAGTATCAGATCAAATATCACGGAGTATTTTTGTCAGTCTCCACCATCCCTTCAATCTTTATTATATGAATAAAAGGACTTGAGACACTTTAGCTCAATTTTAATGTTTCCTAAGCATTTTTACCAGGTACCCAGGTTTTTTGTGATTTTCCTTTACTCAGTATCCCAAGGATATTGAGGCTTTTCTTTCTAAATTGTTTATTTACTTAGTGTATATGAGTACACTGTAGTTGTGTTCAGACACACCAGAAGAGGGCATCAGATCTCATTACAGATGGTTATGAGCCACATGTGGTTGCTGGGAATTGAGCTCCGGACCTCTGGAAGAGCAGTCAATGTTCTTAACCTCTGAGCCATCTCTCTAGCTCTGATATTGAGGCTTTTTACATGTCTAATTTGTTCTTTTTTTTTTTTTTTTTTTTTTTTTTTTTTTTTTTTTGAATGTCTGTCATATGTCTCATCTCTTTGATATCTCATCTCTTTGATTTCTGCATAATTATCACAGATTGGAAGGCTAGTAAAGTTGCCTTAACCTGGTATTTCAACCTTTTTTTTTTTTTAAATATCCATCACACTACCATCGTAACGCACATCGTACACAAACTCAAATACACATTCACATCACTTCTATGCACACAGAAATGCAGCTGACTTCAAAACCTATATCCTTACTCAATGTCCCTTTACAGTCATAAAAATACATCTTTGCCAAAAAATTTAGTATATTTTGGCATATAGTTTTATAAGCTTTGTTGCCCATTACATCATGAGATGAAGAAAGTGATTCTCTTTGCCTCCTTCAATCCCTAAGTGATGATGTGAACAGATGAACATTGTTGAGAAAAATCACAAACACATGTTTTTCTCATTCAACCTTTCAATAAATATGTTAAAGCATAGATGAACAAATGATTTTCCACAAATAGTTTGCTCTCTTCCAAGATTTCAACTCACACATTTTCAGTTATTCATATCAACTTTAGTCTGAAGTTACTAAGGAGAATTTTTCAGGAAGAAACAATCCATGTGCTATAAATAACTTTCATTTAAGAATATTGTTAGTTTTTTTAAAATAGTTGCTCTTTCAATATTACTGAGCCTCACTTT
The DNA here is from genome assembly GCF_008632895.1 of Mastomys coucha. NCBI lineage: Eukaryota > Metazoa > Chordata > Mammalia > Rodentia > Muridae > Mastomys > Mastomys coucha. The sequence continues at coordinate 11,694,154 of NW_022196891.1, forward strand.
TATGTTTTAGTTTGCCATAGGAAAAATGCAGAATATATATGTATATATATATGCATATATAACTATATATAACTATATGTACATATATAGCTATATATGTACATATAGTTATATATACATATATATAGTTACTTAACTTTTCTGTTGCTATAAAAACTACACTAACATAACAACATTATTAAGGGATTGTTTTGATTTACACTGTGAAGGTACATGGTTTGGATGGTACAGTAGCAGGAGTATGAGGTACTTGGTCACATTGCATCCACAGTCAAGAAGCACAGAGATGAAAACCAATGCTCTGCTTTCTTTATTCTCATAATTCAGTCCAGTGCCCTAGCTCATTGAATGGTACTACCCATATTGAGCATCTATTTTGACAACTTCTCTAACCTAATACAGATAACCTCTAATATTGACATGCCAGAAACTAGATGGGTTGTGAATCAATATTAATGATCACACATCCTATCCTCAGTATTAGGCTTTATGAGGACTGCATCATTACTCTTATAGATAAAAGGGAGGTGAGTTAGTGTGTCGAGAAGCTTATTCTTTTTGCTCTAATGAGAAAATACAAAAACTACAAGACCTTTGATGTTGCCCAATAACCTTGCAGCACCCCCATAGTAACTGACACATTTAAACAATACTAATTAATAAACCTTATAAAGGATTTCCCAATAATCGCTTGCTAACAGGTGTTCAGTGTATATACTAGCCAGTCCTCAAGCCACCCATCCATTTGTATTTCAAGGTAATGACTGCCTTGCAGAAGATCCTCCTATGGATTAAATAGGAAGCTGAAGTACATGCGACCTGCCACCTGAAGTTATCAGCCATACCTAGGAGCTTATTTGTCTCCTCTGGTGCCCATGAAAACTATTATCATGTTTTAAGTGCATAACATTTCAAATAATTGAGTTTTAATTTCTACATAGTTCCACAAGTGTAGTTCAGTATGACTACATAGAGCCTAGACAATAGGAATTAGTAACAGGTATTTTTCAGTCTTTGCTTTGAATTGATCAATTCTGAGGAAGATGAATGTGACCTTGTTTTCTGTTTGGCGACTAGAATGTTTGCCCATGAACTATGTGCAAACATTAAAACACACTCCCTTTTTCTATGCTCTGTCTTTGATGTAGGATAAAACTTAACATTGTGTTTTTATCTTTCACTGGATTCCAGGATGTAAATAGGACAATATTACTAACAGAGGAGAGTTTGGATCACACACACATGGGCTCTGTTTCCTGGTTACCTAAGCTACTCACAAAGAAACCTCCCTCATGGCTAAGATGTTCTCTCCCCCTCTTTTTTTTTCTCCTTCTACCTTTCCTTTATTATAAGAGCATCGTTGAGCATCAGCATTTGCCAGCATGGAACCTCTATGATTTAAAATTAAATACAGTTGGTTTCTGATTTCTAAAAGCTTATTTAGAAAAGATATTTTAAAAAGTATCCGCTTTGCAAGGTTTGTTGATAATAGAGTAGAAAATTTCTCAAACAAGAAGTAATGTCATGAGTGTCTTCATGCCCCACTCCCTGAATTTGACATTTGGTTACTTGTAACCAGAAAATGCTGTAACATATTTTACATATATAGAAATAAATTATTCAGACTTCTCAGTATTCCTATAATTAGCATTTCAGTGGAGATAAATGATGATGTCGGGGAGAAAGGTACCTGAGTTTAACATACTGATTTTGTATCAAAGACAACTTTAGACCCTGAAGTTTCATTTCTAGGATCTCAAAATGGGATGGATCCTACAGGATTTAACAAAATAACCAGAGTCACACATTAGATGACATGGAGAAGAGAGGAGTGAACCAGATTGTAGCTAGTCATGAGCAAACAGATTGCTTATTCCTTGACCCACATCTCTAGATTCTATTGTGTCATCTGAATATCAAAGAGTTGAGCCATCCTAGGAAAGGGCATACATGCAGAGAATATTCTCTAGCAGAAACTGACACCTGCCAAGGAGAATATGTAAGAGCAAATACCAGATGGTGAGTGGTGCCTTAGAGAGCACTGACTTCAGGAAGGAGATTCTCTAGCTCTTCAATTATTACATTGCTTGGATATTTTAAGTCTTGAAACCCTCAGGGAATTTATTAGCCTGGCAGAATCCAGAATCAATAAATTATTCTCCACAATCTCAATATTTACATAGTTTCAATAGTAAGTTATAATAAATTTAATGTATTTGATAGAATACGTTAAATATGAATAAACAGTTTCCTGTAAATTTTCATACATATACACGACAGATTTGGGTCATAATCAACACCATCACCCTCTCTTGGTCCTCTTCATATCCACTTATTCCTCTCTTTTTTCAGCTGGTTCCCTGTCTTCTTTTATATTATTTTAATGACCTTTTGAGTTTAACTAGGGTTATTTAAAAGAGCATAATTCTGTTAGGACTCAGCAACCACTGAAGGAAGACTAGATTCAAACAGTATACGAGATCAAAGAGTGTTTATTCTTCCGAAAATACCAGCATTTTGGTGTAACCACTGCATCAAAATGGCGATGACCCCAGACAGAGGTGCACAGGCCTTCTTATAGGGAACTGGGAGAACTTTCTAGAAGGATGGAGTAATCTCTAATGTCATGGATAGAATCCAAAGCCCTATTAATATCAGTAGGATTTTGACTGGCTACTCTGGTAGGGTTAGATAATCTAAAACCTCATTGGGTGGATGCCAGGGTGCCCCAGATGGACTGCATTCCTGCATCATGAATGGTTCACCACTGGATGGGCTGCTCACCACAGATGGCTTGTCCTAGGATAAGAAATCTCACATTCATGTTACTCTCTCCTGGGTGTCCCTTGGGTGGTGGGTTTGATTGTGTTGTTCCTGGATTTTGGGGTCTGCTGCTGGAGCAGATGGCTTATGGCCTAGTTTCTGAGTGGAAAGAAAATTGGAAGGAATGGACCCCTTCAGGTTAGGGATTTGCTTACAGGACTACAGACAACTTGTCAGTGTCTACACCACAATAAAACTTGTTTCACCCTCTTCCATCAACTCTAAGTGTCCCAAATCTCACAGACACTGCTGGATTCTGTAGCCTTTCCTATCCCATGATGAAATGTTGTAGGTTTCATTATTCTATAGAGCCTGTGCAGTTAATTACAGTTATGTTGGATTCAATAATGCAGCAATCATATTATGGAATTGTAACTGAAAGATGAAGTTGGTTTGAACTTACTATACCAGAGGGTTGGAGTTCAAAATTGTGAGTAAGGCAGGACAGCAGGAACAGGAAGCATAGAGAACATATTATATACTCACACAGGAAGAAGCTAAGATGAAGTCAGGAAGTGTGGCAAAGGCAAGGTTTAAATTTTCCAGTCAAGTTTTACTTCCATACCCAACCACATAGTTCAACCTACTGGGATTAAGTATTAAAATACATAAACCTAATGGGGAAACTACTCGTTCAAAACAATATACAAGGATTTATTTTTCAGTTTATATAGTTTTCGTCTATTTTCTGAATTATAGTTGAATTAAAAAATTTATAGAGTTTTCTAAAAGTTATAAGGATATTAAAAACTTTGTGTACATTTATATAAGTTTAACTATAAATCTAAGGACACAAAGGTAATTTTGACTCATATGTGTGCTAAATATGCCACTATCTTAGAATCTTTCTTTCTTCTATAGTTAAGAGGATAAAAAAAAATGCATGTTCTTGCCTTTTCCCACCTCCTCATGATACAGTGCAAAACAAATGGTTCTGGGCATCACAATTTGTTTTGAATAACCAATATATTTATATATATATATATATATATATATATATATATATATATATATATATATTCACCAGCACATGTTTTCAGATGACAAAAAAGTTGATGATCACTCTCTAAAAATAAAGATGGAATGGATTTGGGATCTATTTATGAAGTGAACTATAAAGAATTAGTTTGTGTACCCATCTGGCATCTACTCAGAGGGCTCTCTGTCTAAGCATTCCTATTCCATTCCACTTCTGTGTGGATGTGGTACTTGTCATTATGGTCCCAGGCAAGTTACCATAATGACAGGAACATATGGCGTGTGGAGAGTGTCAACACAGGGGAGGCAGTGGTATTTACATCGGGCAGGGAAGAAAGAAGCAAATGCGCAGGCTAAGCACTAGGAGCTGGTATAATAGGTAGTAACATTGGATTTCTGTGTTCTGCGAAATGTATACTTCTGACATTGCTTCTTCCATTAATGTCTCTATTTCTACTTCATTTTTAAACTTAGAAACAGGCTGTGAGTGTTGGCAAGGAAAATATTAACTGGCATTCTGTAATTTTAGTAATCTGGTCTCATAAGATAAATAGGAAGAGTTTTTAAAAGTTCCATGAGCTATTTTCACAGAGTGAATACAATAAATACAATATAGATAAAAAAGTAACAGATGCTTAATTTGACAAAAGTAAATAATTGCTATTAACAGTGCAACAATATTTAATATTTTAAATGTTCAGATAAACTCATGGGGCATTCAGTGATCAAGGGAAATTTTGACTCTTATCCTGTAAGTTCTGTATAACACTTAAAAATAAATTTAGACAGCTATTTTTTTTTATACCTGAAAGAACGTTCCCAATTCAATACTTTCACGACCTTCACTTTTTCCCTTAAGTTTTGTTTTATGAGAATTTCATGCATCTGTACAGTATGTTTTTGTAATATCCATCCACCTCCTCAACCAACCCTCAGTGCTCAGTGTCCCTGTGTCATCACTTCCCCAGCTTCATGCTTTCTTTTCTTTTCTTTTCTTTTCTTTTCTTTTCTTTTCTTTTCTTTTCTTATTTTATTTTTTTTTTTGGTTGTTTTAAGACAGAGTTTCTCTGTATAACCCTGACTGTGCTGGAACTCACTCTGTAGACCAGACTAAAAAATAAATTTATTCAATATATTTTACTCATGGCTACACTTCTCCAAACATTTGCAAGGTCCTCCCCCACTCAATGCCCATTTATTTCTCTCTCTTTATCCAACAGCAAACAAGTAAACAAATCAAAAAACAAACACAAAAAAAAAAACTAATGAAAAAAAACAAGCAAAATAGAGAACTCACTAATATAGCGACCCAAATGTGTGCTGAACAAGGATATCAACAAACATGTAAAACCTCATGGGAAAAGCACAGGAGAACTCAAATCTCCATTAAGAACTACAGGAAAATGAATAAATATGGGATCAATAGAGGTGTTCCTCTCTAAGGATGAGCATGTTAATTAATAGTCCACTGTTTCATGGTCAGCTTTGAAACCATGCATAAAGTGATAGGTTCTATTTAAGAAAATATACAAATTTACAAATATACAAGTACATGAAAAAACTAATTAATAAAAGAAGAGGCCATGAATTTGAAAGAGACTATGGAGGCCTACATAGGAAGACTTGGAAGAAAGAAAGGATGCCACAATTAAAATAAAATAAAATAAAATAAAATAAAATAATCTTTAATTTTGGAAAGAGTCTTAAAATTAAGTTTATATTTAAAAAATGGATTAATCAAATAGAAAAAAATAACTCTTTCTCTCTTTCTCTCTATCTCTCTCTCACACACACAACATACACACATACAACACACACACATACAACACACACACACATACAACATATACACACACAACATACACAACATAAAACACAAAAATAAGAAACCATAATATAAAGGCAAATGTCCAGTAAGACAAAATATTCAAACTTTTCCCCTTCTAATAAATGTTTATATCATAGCCCTGTTGTGTTCCCAATGTGGTTCACTGATATTTCTTTTTGCAGTGGACAGTGATGAAACAGAAATTCTGAAACTTGTCAAAACTCTTAGAACATTTAGTGGTGCTCAGCTGTAGGTGGGTAATCTACATTATGCCCATACTTCTTGTTTGTAGAGGAAATTTTCTAGTGAGTCAAAATTGGGGAATATATTCCTTCAAAATCTCATTAGATATTTCTCTACAGAGCTCTACAGAGAAAAAGACTGTAATAACAAAAGATAAAAGTACTTAATAATGTTAGAAAGAGGGATCTGCCTAAAGGCATTGGAAATCTTCCATGTCATTCCTACAGTTGTTGATTGATGGTTAAACTTGGCACAGTAACTGGATTCATTTACTTTAGTGAAAAGAAACACAGGTGTATATTTGGAGGATTTCTTATGCAGACATATGAACTTGAGATAATTTTTCTTTAAAAAAAAAAGTCAGGGAAGAGGAAAAACTTTAGAAAATTCTATAATATTTATGCATGTGCTATCTTACACCAGGTAGGTAAAAACTGTGAGCCTTAAGTTCTTCATGCACACAGGAACATTTAATTCACAGAGTAATAAGGAGGCTGAAGAGATGGTTCTGAGGATAAGAGCTCTACACACTCACGCAAAGGATGTTCAGTATACAGGATCCATGGGATGACTCACAATGATCTGCAATTCTAGCTTGAGTCAAGGAATGTTCTCTATATACATACAAGCAAGCAAACACTCACATGAAGGTGAAGTAGAGTAATTGTGGAAATACATTGCACTTACAACTCTAACTGGAAGAAGCATAAGAATCAATAACTTAATTTGGTATAATTTTTATCATCCTTTCCATCAATTAATATAAAGGTAAATACATAAAGTATCATGCACATTTGAGGCACCAAAGTACATTAATTATTTTTAGTAATATACAGGGTCTTTGAATACAGACCTGACATCTATTTGTCCCTGCACATATTATGGCCTTTGTCTGTACTTCATCATATTTTCTAAGTCTATGATATTTATTGAGTGCTCATGTGTATGCCAATAGGAATATTATCAGTAGCTCAAGTCTTGATCCAGTTTTATAACACAGAAGTTAAAAGAATACAGAAAAACTATAGAATCTATTATCTGTAATTTTCATATCCTCAAAATACACTGCCTCAGATTGGATCTCTTATTGCAAACACTCAGATGACCTATTATACAACATAGATTGATACAATTCATATCAATGTAAAGATTAATCAAAGTTAAATGTTTCACCTCAGAAGATAAGTAAGAAGTAACAGAAATTTACTATTTAAGAAGGAGTGTGTGGCCTCCAGATTCTATCCACACCCAGAACTGACTCTGTGACATATCTCTCCATACACAAATCCTACCAGGAGAGAGCTGGTCTCTCAGGAGTGCTGACACACCTAAGAGCTCAGATAAGACCACCACTTCTGCTCAAATACCTGGCCCAAGAGCAACCAGCCCTAACCCCTCAGGATAGAAAAGCCAAGGAGTGATCTTGGACGAGATCTTTCCAGTTCCAGTCTGTACTCAGAGCTGAATTTGAATTACAGTTCTCCAAAACCAAATTCCTACCAGATAGAACTGATCTCCCAGAAGTGCTGACCCAGAGGATTCCAGGAGGGACAAGCTGCAGCCAGAGACATCAAGACCAGCTAATACCAGAGATAACCAGATGGCAAGAGATGAGCAAGAACATAAGCAACAGAAACCAAGGCTATTTGGCATCATCAGAACCCAGTCTTCCCACCACTACAAGCCTTGGACACCTTAACTCACCAGAAAATCAAGACTCTGGTTTAAAGTCACTTCTCATGATGATCATAGAGGACTTTAAGAAGGACATAAATAAATACAGGAGAACAGAGGTAAACAGGAAGAAGCCCTTAAAGAAGAAACATAAAAACCACTTAAAGAATTACAGGAAAACACAACCAAAGAGATGAAGGGATGGAAAAAAAAATCCAGGATCTAAATATGGAAATAGACATGAGAATGGCATCACAAAGGGAGATAACCTGGAGATGAAAAACCTAGGAAAGAGATCAGAAGTCATAGACGCAAACATCATCAACAGAATACAAGAGATAGAAGAGAGAAATTCAAGTGCAGAAGACATCATAGAAAACACTGACACAACCGTCAAAGAAAATGAAAAATGAAAAAGGTCCTAACTCAAAACACTCAGGAAATCCAGGACACAATGAGAAGACTGATCTTAAGGATAATGGTATAAAAAGGAGCGAAGTTTCCCAGGGTAAAGGGCCAGTAAATATCTTTAACAAAATTATAGAATAAAGCTTCCCTAACCTAAAGAAATAGATGGCCATAAACATATAAGAAGCCTGCAGACCTCCAAATAGATTGGACCTGAAAAGAAATTCCTCTTGTCACATATTAATCAAAACAACAAATGTACAAAACAAATAAAGAATATTAAAAGCAGAAAGGGAAAAAGGTCAAGTAATATATAAAGTTAGACTTATCAGAATTATACCAGACTTGTCAATAGAGACTAAGAAAGATAGTAGATCCTGGGCAGATATCATACACACCCTAAGAGAACAGAAATGCCAGCCCAGGCATAACCAGAAAAACTCTCATTTACCATTGATGGAGAAACCAAGATATTCTATGACAAAAACAAATTTACACAATATCTTTCCACAAATTCAGCAATACAGTGGATAGTAGATGGAAAATGCAAACATAAGGAAGGAAACTACACCCTAGAAAAAGCAAGAAAGTAATCTTCTTTCAACAAACCCAAAACAATATAACCACACAAACATAAAAATAACAAAAATAACAGGAAGCAACAATCACTATTCCTTAAAATCTCTTAACATCAATGACTCAATTCCCAAATAAAAAGACATAGACTATCAGACTGGCTATGTAAACTGGATCCAGCGTTTTGCTGCATACAGGAAACACAACTCAGTGAGAAAGATAGATACTACCTCAGAGTAAAAGGATAGAAAACAATTCTCCAAACAAATGGTCACAAGAAACAAGCTGGAGTAGCCATTCTAATATTAAATAAAATTGACTTTAAACTAAAAGTTATCAAAAATAATAAGGAAGGACACTTAATACTGGTCAAAGAAAAAAAATCTTCCAAGATGAACACTCAATTCTGAACATGTATACTTCAAATTCAGGAGCACCTACATTCATAAAAGAAACGTTACTAAAGCTCAAAGCACATATTGCACCTCACATATTAATAGTAGGAGACTTCAATACCTGACTCTTATTAATGGACAGATCATGATAACAGAAACTGAACAGAGATATAGAGAATCTAGCAGAAGTTATGAAACAAATGGACTTAACAGATATCTATAGATCGTTTCATCCTAAAACAAAAGAATATACGTTCTTCTCAGTGCGGCATGGTACCTTCTCAAATATTGACCATGTAATCAGCCAGAAAACTGGCCTCAACAGATACAAGGAGATTGAAATAATCCCATGCATCCTATCAGATCACCACAGTCTAAGCTTGGTCTTCCATAACAAGGAAAACAACAGAAAGCCCACATACACATGGAAGCTGAACACCAATGATAACTTGGTCAAGGAAGAAATAAAGAATGAAAATAAAGACTTTTAGAATTTAATGAAAATTAAGCTACAAATAACACAAACTTATGGGACACAAAGAAAGCAATCCTAAAAGGAAAACTCTTAGCTCTGAGTGCCTCCAAAAAGAAACTGGAGAGGACATGCTATAGCAGCTTAACAGCACACCTGAAAGCTCTAGAACAAACAAAGCAAATACACCTAAGAGCAGAAGGTAGGAAATAATCAAACTCAGGGCTGAAATTAATCCAAGTAGAAACAAAAATAAGTATACAAACAATCAACAATATTAGGAGCTGCTTCCTTTAAAAATATCAACAAAATAGATAAACCCTTAGACAGACTAAGCAGAGAGCAAAGATACAGTATCCAAATTAACAAAATCAGAAATAAAAAGGGAAACATTTAACAACAGAAACTCAGGAAATTCAAAAAAATCATCAGATCTTACTACAAATACCTATACTCAACAGAACTGGAAAATCTGAATGAAATGGACAACTTTCTAGATAGATACTAGTTACCAAGGTTAACTCAGGATCAGGTAAACCATCTAAACAGTCCCATAACCCCTAAAGAAATAGAAGCAGTCGTTAAAAATCTCCCCCCCCCCAAAAAAAAGCCCAGAACCAGATGGGTTTAGTGCAGAATTCTATCAGTTCTTTAAAGAATACCTAACACCAATATTCTTCAAACTATTCCACAAAATAGAAACTGAAGGAACACCACACAATTCTTTCTATGAATCTACAGTTATACTAATACCTAAACCATGTAAAACCCAACAAACAAGAGAACTTCAGACCAATTTCCCTTAAAAATATAGATGTAAAAATACTCAAAAAAATTCTTGCAAACTGAATCCAAGAACACATCAAAATGATCATTCATCATGATCATTTCAGGGATTCAGGGATGGTTCAACACACAGAAATCTATCAATGTAATCCCTCATAAACAAACAAACAAAAAACTGCAACATGTGATCATTTCATTAGAGGCGGAAAAGGATTTGACAAAATTCAACATCCCTTCATGTTAAAAGTCTTGTAAAGATCAGGAATTCAAAGTCCATTCTTAAACATAATAAAAGCAATATACAGAAAACCAGTAGCCAACATTAAACTAAATGGAGAGAAACTTTTAGCAGTCCCACTAAAATCAGGGACTAGACAAGGCTACACATTCTATTTATTCAATATGGTACTTGAAGTTCTAGCTAGATCAATTAGATAATAAAAGGAGGCCAGATGTATACAAATTAGACAGGAAGAAATCAAAATATTACTATTTGCAGATCATATGGTATTATACTTAAATGACCCCAAAAACTCTACCAGATAACTACTAAAGCTGATAAACAACTTCAGCAAACTTCTGGATATAAAATTAACTCAAACAACCAGTAGCATTCCTATGCTCCAAAGATTAACAGGATGAGAAAAAAAATTAGGGAAACGACACCCTTCACAATAGTCATAAATATATGAAATAACTTGGTGTGACCCAAATGAAACAAGTGAATTATATGTTTGAAAAGAACTTCAAGTCTCTGAAGAAAGAAATCGAAGAAGATCTCAGAAGATGGAAAGATCTCCAATGCTCATGGATTGGTAGGATTAATATAGTAAAAATGGTGATCTTGCCAAAAGCACTATACAGATTCAATACAATCCACATCAAAATTTCAACTCAATTCTTCACAGACTTGGAAAGAGCAATTTGCAAATTCATTTGCAATAACAACAAAAAAAAACAGGATTGGGAAAACTATTCTCAACAATAAAAGAATATCTGGGAAAATCACCATTTCTGACTTCAAGCTGTATTAAGAGCAGTACTGAATTAAAAACAAAAGCAAAAACAAAAAACAAAAACAAAACAACAACAACAACAAACAACAACAACAACAAAAACCTGCATGGCATTGGTACAGTGACAGCAGGTAGATCAATAGAATAGAATTGAAGACCCAGAAATGAACCCACTCACCTATGGTCACTTGATATTTGAGAAATTAGCTAAAACCATCTAGTGGAAAAAAGAAATCATTTTCAACAAATGGTGCTGGTTCAACTAGAGGTCAGCATATAGAATACAAATCAATCCATTCTTATATCAAGTTATTTCATATTACTTATGACTATTGTGTAGGGTGTCGTTTTCCTAAATTTTTTCTCATCCTGTTCATCTTTTGAGCATAGGAATGCTACTGATTGTTTGGTTAATTTTATACCCAGAAGTTTGCTGAAGTTGTTTATCAGCTTTAGTAGTTGTCTGGTGGAGTTTTTGGGGTTATTTAAGCTCAAGTCCAAGTGGATCAAGGACCTCCACATAAAAACAGATACCCTGAAACTAATAGAAGAGAAAGTGGGGAAAATCCTCTAATACATGGGTACAGGGGTGAAATTTCCTGAAGAGAACACCAATGGCTTATGCTCTAATATCAACATTCAACAGATGAGACCTCATAAAATTACAAAGTTTCTGTAAGGTAAAGGACACTGTCAATAGGACAAAACAGTAACCAACAGATTGGGAAAAAATCTTTACTAACCACACATTCAGTAGAGGCTATGTCCAATATATAAAATGAATGGAAGAAGTCAGAATCCAGAGTAAGGAATAGCCCTAATGAAAAATGTGGTACAGGATTAAACTGAGAATTCTCAACTGAGGAAACTCTAATGGTTGAGAAACATCTAAAAAATATGTTCAACATCCTTAGTCATTAGGAAAATGCAAATCAAAATGAACCTGAGACTCCACCTCACACCAGTCAGGATGGCTAAGTTCAAAAACTCAGGTAACAACAGATGCTGGTGAGGATTTGGAGAAAGAGCAACACTCTTCCATTGCTGGTTGAGATTGCAAGCTTGTACAAACACTCTGGAAATCATTCTGGAAGTTCTTCCATAAACTGGACATAGTACTACTTGAGGACCTAGCTACACTACTCCTGTGTATATACTGAGAAGATGCTCCAACATGTAATAGGGACACATGCTCCCCTAAATTCCTAGCAGTGATATTTGTAATAACCAGAAAATGGAAACAATCCAGATGTCCCTCAACAGAGTAAGGGATACAGAAAATGTGATACATTTACGCAATGGAATCCCACTCAACTATTAAAAAGAATGAATTCATGAAATTCCTAGGCAAATGGATGGAACTAGAAAATATCATCTTGTGTAGCCCAATCACAACAGTATACACAGGGTATTCACTCACTGATAAATGGATAATAGCCTAGTGGCTCAGAAAATCCAAGATACCACTCACAGACCACATGAAGCTTAAAAAGAAGAAAGTATGGATTCTTCAGTCCTTCTTAGAAGGGGGAACAAAATAATCAAGGGAATTTGAGGGTGGGAGGAAGATGGGAAGAAGAGAATTGTGGGAGGGGAAAAAGTGGGGAAGAATCAGGTAATGGAGGAGAAGGAGAAGTTGTACAGAGGGTCAGGAAATTGAATAGAGGTATGTAGCAATGGGGGATGGGAAACTGGGAGTAGCATCCAGATAGTCCCAGATGCCAGGAAAGCAAGAGCCTCCCAGGACCCCAAGGGGATGACATTAGCTGAAATACCCCACAATGTGGAGGGAGAACCTGTTGAGACCATATCTAGAGGTTAGGTATTGCCCCCTGATTGAGGGATGGGGCCACCCACCTATCTCCAAAATTTTAATCCAGAATTGCTCCTGTCTAAAGGCAATACAGGGACAAAGAGTAGAGCAGAGACAGAAGGAAAAGCTATCCCATCCCACATGAAGATATCAAACCTAGACACTATTGCTGATGCTAAGAAGTGTTTGCTGAAGATGTTTACTGGCCCTTTAAGTTGGGAATCTTTGCTCATTTCTATACCTATTATACATAGATTTGGTCTTCTCCTTGAGTCCTGAATTTCCTGGATGTTTTGGGTTAGGAGCTTTTTGCCTTTGACTTTTGTGAAGAATGAGATGAGGATGTTGATTGTGATTTCATTGAATTAGTAAAGTGTTTTGGTTGGTCTTGGTCTTTTGGAAGGTCTTTTTTCACAATGTTAATTCTACCAAATTATACTCTTGGGAGGTCTTCAAATTCTAGTATGTTTCTTAATCTCTTTCTTCACAAATTTAAAGTTTTCATTGTAGAGGATATTTTTTTACCTCTTTTGTTATGTATATTCTAAACGTTTTATTTTATTTGATAATTGGGAAGAAGAGCATGTCCATGATCTCTTTCTCAATATGCTTGTTATGTGTATGTATTAAGACTGGTAAATTTTGTAAGTCAATTATATATAATAACACTTTGCTGAAATTATTGATAATTTCTACAATTTTTCTAGTCAAATTTTGGGATCATTGAGTATGATATAATTTTCAATTGAAAATAATTTGACTTAATAGTTTATCATTTGTATCCCTTCCCTTGCCTTACTGCTCCAGCTAATGCTTCAATTGCATTATGTATGAGCCATGGGATAGTGAAGAGTCCCCTCCCATTCCTCGTTTTAATGGGGTTTACTAATGGTTTTATTCACTTAAGATGATATTGGTCATGGGTTTGTCATACATAATCTTTATTATGTTGGAATATGTTTCCTACAGTCCTACTTGTTCTAGGACTTTTATGAAGAAGGCATGTTGAATCTTATCAAAGAGCTTGTCTCTTTTTTTGCTTTAATTGAGATGATCATATGATTCTTGTATTTTTGTCCATGTATTTGGTTTATTACATTTATTTTTTATATATGTCAAAGAATAAAAATAAAACAATGATTTAAAAAAAAGAAACAAAGAAGTGATTGCTGAAGGAGCCGGATACAGCTGTCTCCTGAGAGACTCTGCCAGATCCTAACCAATATAGATGTAGATGTTCTCATTCAACCATAAGACTGAGCTCAGGAAGTACAATGAAGGAGTTAGGGTAAGGACTGAAGGCACTGAAGGGGCTTTATCTGGCATCAATGTGAGGGGAGCCCCTTGGTCCTGTGAAGACTTCATGCCCCAGTGTAGAGAAATGCTAGGGCAGTAAGGCAGGGGTGGGTGGGTGGTGAGGGGTGGACCCACTCCCATAGAAGCAGGGTAAGAGGGGATGGAATAGGGGGATTGCAGAGGGGAGACGGGGAAAGAGGATTACATTTGGAAGGCAAATAAACTAAATATCCTATCAGAAAAAAAGGAGTGTGTGAATAGAGCTAACAAATCAAAGTAGCATTGCATAGAGTTTGGGGGATTGGTATGGTAAAAATGGCAGAATGAGGGAAAGTGATGTGAAGACAGTGATTTGAACCAATTATAAACAATTATAAATAACATAATTAGGAATATTGCTTTGATGTAGAGTAATCAGCCACAGTATTTTTTTTATTGTGTTCTTTATTGTACATACATGAAAAAGTGGACAGGAGAGTATATGTGTATGTAGAGGTCAGAAGGTATCATTGAATGTACTTTTATGGGCCTTCAGCCTTGTTTTTTTTTTGTGTGTGCTTGTTTGATTCATACTTATCTTTTGGCTGCTTTTGACACCAAATCTTTCTTTTGGACTGCAGTTTATATATATGAGTGTGTGTGTGTGTATGTGTGTATACACAAGAGAGAAAGAAAGAGAAAGAGAGAGAATATTATTCATATTCTTCTCATGGAAAAGCAATATTATTTTGAATCTAGTTCTTGTAAAAATAAAAAGGAGCAAAGTGTGTTTAATTCAGTTCAAATAATGAATTTGTCTATTTAAATCTTTCTTACAACCCAAAAGACCTTTGCAAGATGTACAGTTGAGCTAACAGCTGTGAGTCTAGTAAGTTCCAAGCCAGACATTATTTGTTAGCTTTAAACCCCTGTAACCAATGATGAAATTTCCTACAAAAACACAGTATGAACATACAGGAGCTAAATATGCATGAGGTCAATTTGTTTCAGGAATAATAATTCATGGCAGCATCTACCATTCTTCCTACGAGATTGCCTTTCATTTGTGAAAGAGCTTGTGGCTCACAGCTGAAACTGTCCAGTTCTATTTATAACAAATGAATATTTCATAGGAGTTGTAAAAGACTTACATGTTGAGAAGAATAAGATTTACTTAAGATATTAATGCACAATAATGAAAACACAGATTCACTTCAAGGTTATTGCCATAGGGAGAACCATGCTCTAGACTGGAATTCTGTCACTAAGATCATAAGCCTATTTGGGGATGCTCAACCATGCTATTTTCCAAAGTTCACAGGTGAACATTCAATAATGAATTAATTTGGGTTTTGTAATAGCTATTTCACACAGGAAATCTATGGCAGACATGATGAAGCTGGAGAAAGGATGAGGTCCTCCTCCCATGGGCAAAAGCCCAATGATAAGGGCCTTAAAAATTGGAATTGTTTGCTTTTTCATGTTTAAATTTGTTCCTTAGTTCCTTCAACATATGAACTTTTTAAAAAAGTTTTTAAATCTTTTGCTCATATTGAGGACTGTTTTAAAAATCCTTAATACTTGTGAATAGGATCAAAAATCAATGAAAAGTAGGTCTCAAGGGATGCCTAGATTAGGATGGCGTATGGACATGCCAGTTGAGTATTATCTTGATTAAAGTGAAGACATTCTCACTGTTTATGGCACCAATCCCTGGACAGGGCATTCTGACTTTGTAAGAGTAAAGAAAGCATGATGAACACTGGGAAGTGTGCACTGATTGACTGCACATTCTAGACAGAATGTGCAAGTTCTTTTAAGCTCTTGCTACTGTGCCTGCCCTTTCATGGTGAACCTTAACCTGGAATTGCGAGCCAAATAAGCCTGCTACCTTTTAAATTGCTTCTATCTTATCATTTATTACAGAACCAGGCCAATGAAGTTTAAAACTATTTATACACATTTAGTGGAATGAAAAACACAGACAAGCAATACTTATCTTAAGAGCAGTTTCAATAGATGCAAGCAGCATGGACATCCAGATCCATCCTTTCACATGTTGATAATGCATTGTCTCTGTAAGTGTGTTGGGCCATAATCACAACTGTTTTGGAATACCTGCAGGGGATTGGCTACATCTAGGCACACGGGTACAAGTAAGAGGACCTGAGTTTGCCTCTTCAGCACTCTTGTAATCTGCTAGATATGTGACACATGCCTTTATTTCCAGCAATGGGTAGTGGAGATAGGTTTCTGTAGCTCCATTGCTAGCCAATCTAGAAAAGGTTTGGGCTATAAGTAGAATGTGAGAAGCATTGCTCAAAAGTTAAGGTAGAAAAGGACACCCAAAAACTCACTGGCTTCAAATGTCTGAGTTCAGGACTCCATATATATTTGCATAAGCATATACAAGCACACACTCTCTTGGAAACACAAAGACACACACATACACACATAAAGTTTAAGTTTTGTAACTAGGAGCTATCCATACTTAATAAATATGAGATATTAATAGCTTCAGATTATTGTTTCTAGGATGTTTATCACAAATAAAAAACACATTGAAGAATTTGGTAGTATTATTATACTTATAACAATAATTATTAATATTTTTGTTATTATATTGTTATTATTATCCCATGTGTATGATGTATATATACATGTTTATGTTTGTTCATTTGTGTGAGTATGCATATGGATGTGCATATTAATTGGAGGGGCAGAAATTTGCTGGGTTGAAGGCTCACTTGTTAAAGGGATTGTCACACAAAAGTGAGGACCTGACTTCTGATCACTAAGACTATCTACAGCCAGACACTGTACTCACTACAGAGCAGAGTTTATTAATAACCTCAGAGCTCCTACACGGAATGAGAAATAGACATGTAAGTGTTATCAGATCCAGTGTCCACAGATGTAAACGAGGGAAGCTATCTCAAACAAAAAGTCTAGAACTAGAACCTGAAATTGTACTCTGACTTCCACTTGTACATTGTTGACTGCATACACACCCACATACGCATAAAGAGAGAGAGAGAAACAGAAAGACAGAGAGAGACACCATACACACATGAAACACAACACACACACACACACACACAAATAAATAAGTTACATAAAGAAACCTAGAACACACTCAAGAATTTGAAAGCAGAACTTGGCCTTGTGACCATCCAAAGTTGTCCTGTATGTATTTGCAGGCTCTCTCCAGCGTTGTGATCTTTCAAGGCACAATTACTTATCAGAATCTTTCAAGAGATCCTGAACTATTCAGTATTATATTTTACATGAACAGGAAGGATGTCTTGTCGGGAGAGTAATTAGAGAGGGTGAGAATCTTCACAGTGAATTAGTTTGATGTGTTAGGAATTTAAGATAAAGAAACAGCTCCTGAAGAACTGCCAGTTAAGGGTACCCTGTATTGAGAATATAGTGTGCATGATGTGCATCTTGCATACATTGGCTCTTGTGTACACGTTATAAGGATGTTTAATATCACTCAGTGTTGAATCTCCACGAGAAGTTCCATGTCAGTGTTAAAAAACAGAGTAATTGTAATTCTGGAGGTGTACCTTGGTGCCTCCCATAAATTTAAGTGCTGTCACACTCATAAAATTATTTTATTACCCCATTTTTCATGAACTATCATTAGATTTGTCTTCCAAGGTTTCTTACCACACTGGTTTTTAAACTATGGTTCCATTACATTGTGGTGCATATCCAAAGTCTGCTTTGGTGGGCATATATAAGGTTTGAAAATTTGTTCTTTGCCCTGTCTCAAGAGATCTTTATGTGATTTTCCCCTCAGAAACATAAGGTCGTACATAAGGTCTTCCTCTTAAAATTTCCTTTGTGTGTGTGACTGTGTGTGTGTGTGTGTTTTGAATGAATTGGTAGGCATGAGTATGTGAATGTGTGAAGGATAGATGATGATATTGAATGTCTTCTTCAATTATTCTCTGCCATAATTCTTTTTGTAACAAAATCTTTCACTAATCTGGACATTCTTCAATTTGTCCAGACTAGATGACCTGCCTCCTTAGTTCTTATATTACAGGTATCCATCAGCACATGTGGCATTACTGTATATTCTGGAATCAGAACTTGTGTCTTCATGAATATTCAGAAATCTCTTTACTCTCTGAGCTTCTTGCAGTCTCAGAATCTCTCACTTGATTTAAGAAAACAGTAGACTGAACAACAAAGTTTTTCCTAATAGACAAATTCTATACTCTGTTTTGTTTTAATTTTACCTTTTACATTTATCTAAAACCTTCTACAAGATATAGTATTTGGATTATTTTTTCAGAGTGGGAAGGATCCAATATTGGTAAAATTCGTGATTAAGCTTTGGATGCTAAATTTTTGAAAGTGTGTAGTGAACTAAGTATTTAAAGCTTTCATCCTAAATGTTTAATGGCTGGGAAAACACTCATTAACATTAAATGAAATATTGTTATATTCTTATAAACTATTTAGACAATGATATTTAAATGGCATGTGCATTATTCCTATTATGAAAGTTAACTTTTTGTTGTTTCTGTTGATGCCTGGAAAAATATAGCAATAGTTTAACCTTAGGATAAAAAAGAGTGTATATAGAGTCAGGATTGACTCCTAGGCTACCTGTGTTACCTGCAGGATAGACCCATTCCTAGTGTACCAGATGGCCTATACAAACTTCTAGTTCTTCAGTGACTTCTGGAACCTCTGACGTTAGAACTTTCAAGCACACATAAACAGTGAAGATACGCTCTACAACAAATTATGATCAGGATGACAAAAATTTAATAAAGAAATAAACCCAAAATCAAAAAAGGAAAGATGTCAGTTCCAATTTAAAAGAGGAGACCTCAGAATAACTTCAGCCTTTTCATCAGCAACTACAAAGAACAAGAGAAAAAGCATTTTGCTTTTTGTTTTTTTCGAGACAGGGTTTCTCTCTATAACCCTGGCTGCCCTGGAACTCACTCTGTAGACTAGCCTGTCCTCAAACTCAGAAATCCTCCTGCCTCTGCCTCCCAAGTGCTGGGTTTAAAGGCCTGCACCACCACTACTTGGCCCAAAGGGTGGGGGAAGTATTTTGCATGCTGAAAGTAAATGAATAAGGACCAAGAATGCTATATCCTGAAAAAGTTATCTGTTGAATGAGAAATAAAGCCAATTCAACACAAACACAAACTAAGACAATTCTAGACAATGAGGAAAGAATTGCAGAAAATTCTTAATTGGCTATTTGAGAAGGAGGAAGAGAATGATGACTTCCTTAGTCATCTTTGCAAAATACATGAATGTTTGTTCCATCAAAACATCAGAGAAGTAAAATAGAATTTGGAACAAATCAACCATGTTGAACACAAAAACTCAGTGACCCCACCCCCCTCCCAAATTAACCTGGCAAAAAGAAAAAAGAAAAAAGCCAATAATCCAGCAAAACACAACAATGTCTAACAGATGTGTAGAAAATAGCAAATTTATTTCTATATTAACTTTACATATAGTTGGTTTCAACTCACCCCTAAAATTATAAGGACTAATAGATTGGGCCTGGACAGACAGACAGATGGAAAGAGAGAGAAAGAGAGAGAGAGAAAGGCAGGAAAGAAGGAAGGAAGGAAGAAGGAAGAAGGAAGGAAGGAAACAGAAGACAGACAGTCAGACAGCCAGGAAGGAAGGAAGGAAAAGAGGGTGGGAGGGTGGGAGGAAGGGAGGAAGGGAGGAAGGAATACAAAGAACAAGGAACCAACTATTTGCTGTTTCTAAGAAACACACAAGTTATACAAACCAGTAGGCGAACTGCAAATATTCACCTCTCCCTCTGCACCTCCAAATTAAATCACCCTTCCACTGTGCTCCTCTAATCTAATCCTCTGGCCGAGTCCCAGCTCTGTAGCAGACTAGGTTTTGCAATGCTGCAAACTCCACTCTCCCATACCCCTTCCTACAGTGAAGCATGCAGACATTTCTTCCAATTTTTTTATTGGATAATTAATTTCTTTACATGTCCAATGTTATCCCCTTTCCTGGTTTCCCCTCCACAAACCCCTTATCCCATGCCCCTCTCCCTGCTTCAATGAGGGTGCTCCCCTGCCTACCTACACACTCCTACCTCACCTCCCTGGCATTCCCCTACCCTGGGGCATGGAGAATTCACAGGACCAAGGGCCTCTCTTCCCACTGATGCCAGATAAGGCCATCCTCTGCTCCATATGCACCTGGAGCTATGGGTCTCTCCATGTGTATTCTTGGGTTTGTGGTTTAGTCCCTGGGAGCTCAGGGGTTCTAGTTGGTTGATACTGTTGTTCTTCCTATGGGCAAGAACCCCTTTAGCTCCTTCAGTCCTTCCCCTAACTCCTCCACTAGGGTCCCTATGCTCAATCCAATGGTTGGCTGCAAGCATCCACATCTGTATTTGTCAGGCTCTGGCAGAGCCTCCAGATTCTTCCAAATTTTAAAGTCTTTACCATCACCCCTCCCAATCATTGCTGTATCCTAGCCTTCAACTACAGCAGGCATTTCCTGGGAACCAAAAGGCTACCCAGGAAGCAAGTAGCTACCTATGAATCTTCCTCTTTCCTTCCATTCTTACAAATCCAATTCCCCAGTCTCTCACCCAGTTCTGAAGCAAACCCCATGGTGTGGTCAATCCTTACTCTCTGCTCCTATTTCCAGCAAATTAAACAGATGCTTATAGAATATTTCTTTGTACACTCCTCTGGATTCCCTGTGATCTTCCTCAGCCCATTTCCATGCATGAATGTCAGCTCCCAATAACTAGAAATTAATTTTACCTAGAAACTCCAGTGGCCATAATTATCAGGATCCCGGAAGAATTTGTAACAAGGCTATAAACATCACACTCTCCCAAGAGACAAGCCTACCAGTAGATTACAAGATATAGAAAATGGAATCTAATGTTAAGGCATAAAAGAAGAAATGGATATCTTGATCAAAGAAAATATTAGATCTAAAAGCAATAATAATAATAATAATAATAATAATAATAATAACAATAATACATTTCAGGCACTAATCATTTGTACACTACAAATATACCAAATCTAAGAATAGATAAAGGGTAGAGAAGAAACCTAGGACAACGATACAGAATATATTTTCAATAAATGTGTAGATGAAAAAAATTCTAAACTAAAGAAGATGCCTATAAATGTACAAGAAGCATAAATACTAAATGTACAGAACAAAGGAATATTAAATGCTGCAAAGGAAAATGGTCAAGTAACATACAAAGATAAACATTAGAGAATTACATCTGAATGGTCAGTGGAGATTATAAAAGCCAGAAGGGCATGCACAGATGTGCAGCAGAATCTAGAGATCACAGATGCTAGCACAGACTATATATACCTAACAAAATTCTCAATCACAATAGAGGGAGAAAATAAGCTGTCTTGTAAACCTGATAAAAACAGTTTAAGCAACGTATATCTTCAAATCCATCCCATGAAAGCTATGCTGACTTAATTTTTGACTAAGGAGGCAAAAACTTGCATTGGGGTAAAGATAGTATATTTAACAAATGGGGCCAGCAGAGTTGGATATAAATTTTCAGAAGACTCTTATCTTTTCTCTTGTACAAAAATCATTTGAAAATGGATCAAAGACCTTAATTATCCTGAAACATTGAAATTTCTAGACAACAATAAGTCATATTCTTCAAGAACTTTAGTAACAAACCATGAATGGCATAAACAGAATTTATCTCCAAGTATCAACAGTAACTACATGCAAGTAGCAAGTTTCTACACAAAAATGGAAGCACATTAACCACATACCCAACTAAACAGGGGAAGTTCTTACTAGCTTTGCTTCAGAAAATAGGATAACATCTAGAATTTACAAAGAACTACAGAAATTAAATACCAAGCAAATAATGTTTTGAATCATCAATTGGCCCAATGAATGAATAAACAGATTTTAAATAACAATACAAATGATCGATATCTAGTTATAAAGTGTCCAACTCCCCCAGCCATCAGAGAAAAACAAAACCACATTGAGTGTCTTGCTTTTGTCAGCATGGCTATTATTATGAAATCTGACAACAAATGTTGGATGGGATGAGCAAAAATAGAAATCCTTATTAACTGCTGGTAGAGTGAAGATAATGTCAATGCACTATGGACAGCAGTTTTAAGCTTCCTAAAAAAAATCTAAACTAGAACTACCATGTGACCTGGGTATTTCACTCCCAGTACATCCCCAGAGAAATTCATACCATAGAAATATTTGCACCCTTATGTTTATTGCTGTTTGATTCACAATGGCAAGGAAAGGAAACCAACAGAGGAGTGAAGAATGAAAGTCTGGCACATATGTCGAATGGAGTATTACTCAGCACTAAATAAAAATGGAGACTGAGTAGACTTTGAATGTATAGGGCTGAGATCATCCAGTCTCAGAGAGTATCTACAATGTATGGATGTAGACATGCAAACAAATGTATATGTGGGTCTCCTTTAACCTGTAAAGTTTGGGGGCTGGAGAGATGGCTCAGCAGGTAAGAGCACTGACTGTTCTTCCAGAGGTCCTGAGTTGAATTCCCAGCATTCACTTGGTGGCTCACAACCATCTATAATGGGATCAGATGCTCTCTTCTGGTGTGTTCGAAGACAGCGACAATGTATTCAAATATATAAAGTAAATAAATCTTTTTAAAAAAGGTAAAATTGGGATAAAAAAGGTAAAATTGGGGTAAAATAGGAAGTAGAACATGTGTAGGCAACATAAGCAAGGAGGAAGACTGGAATGTGGGAAGACACAGGGGTCCTGGAAGGTAATAGGAAGCTAATTGTTGTTCTACTTTAAATCTGTCATGGAATTCAGTTTTTCCTTTTTTTGGTTGATGAGTCCAGAAATTGTATTTAATAATAAAAGTCTAAAACTCTAAAATTTCATGGCTTCAGAATGCCCATTTTTAAGTGTTTCAAATTTTTTTTTGAGATGAATAGATTTTTGGATCTGGACAAATACTTGTTTGAGTGGCTATATTAATCTGGCTATGTGGCTTCGTTTTATGTGTAAGCATATTACAGTAAAATGAGTTTTTAAAAAGTTCCTGTGTCATGCATTTGTATTAATAGGACACAAATTGTAGATGTAAATCCCAAAGGATTGGGAAAAATGCTCAATTGGTGAAATGTTTACTTTATAATAATAGGGGACTGAGTTAGGATCCCAGCACCCACGTGAAGGCTGAGTTCTTTGGTGCATACGTATGAAACCAGAGCTGTAGGGAGGGTTAGCAGAGGCATGGGGATCTAATGCCTGCTAGCTCAGCTATTACAGAAAAACACCAAGCTCCGGGTTTAGAGATAGATATAGTCTCAAAAAATCAAGTGAAATGCAATAGAGGAAGTCACACAAGATGAATCTCTGCACATGTGTGCAAAGGTATCCAGACTCCTATCCACCATATATATGGTGTGTGTACACTCACACACACTCACATGCACACACACAATGTCAGCTCCCTTACTCTGTGTAATGGGAACAGGATCGTATGGAGATACGTATTCATTGTATCAGGATCACGTGAGATTATTGTATTTAAATTCCCTGATTTTTCACTATGCTACAGTGCAAATCTTTCCATATTACTTCTAGAAATTTCGGGAATATCTGCTGTACAAATACATAAACCAAGACTGAAAGACACACACAGCTTTATGTCTGGTATGTTCAGAGAATCAATAGCTTTGTAGTTCCCAGCAAAAGTCTGGACAGCCAATATCAATGATGGATATTAGATAACAGGCTTATGCACCCTATAAAGAATATCAATCAGTAAATGAACAGCAGCATTACATAAAACTCCATCACTCTCTGTCTCCCTCTCCTGCTCTGTGTATGTGTGTGTTTGTGTGTGTGTGTGTTTGTTTGTGTGTGTGTGTGTTTGTTTGTGTGTGTGTGTTTGTGTGTTTGTGTGTGTGTGTGTGTTTGTGTGTGTGTTTGTGTGTGTGTGTGTGTTTCTGTGTAGGTACAAATGGAAGTAAGGAGTTGATATTGAGTATTTTATTAAGTACTTTTTCTTTTTTATTTTTGAAACAAGGTGTTGCCTTTGACTTGCAGGTTCAGTTAATCTGACCAACAAGCTTCAGGGACTCTCCTGTTTCCTCCTCAACAGTGCAGGGACTACAGATCCAAGCCTTATGCTGGGCTTTGATGTAGGTATTGGAGATGGAGCTCTGGTCTTTATACTCTCTGGTAATAGGAATTGACTAAGCCACTTTGCTAACCCTTCATATATTATTATTTTGACAAATAGAATTATATTTGTAGATAGACCACAATATGAACTAAAACTTCGTAAGAGATTTGTTATTTAGTAATTTTAGTTTTATGAAAAAGACATGTTATGTATATTTTTAAGCAGACCTTTATCAGGACTTTACATCCCAATATTGAAGAAGATAAAAAGAGATGGAAAATATAAGGTCATTTGGTTAATGTTTACCAATGTGAGAAGAAGAAATTCAGCAAACTGAGTTAACTTGGGAAGTTACTGTTCATATCTCACTAGAACTGAGATTAATATACCCATTGGCTTTTAATCTCAAATTAAATGTAAGCTACTGAAAACAGATTAAGTAAATGCCAGCCCAAATTGTATAACTAGCAATAGCTTTGACATTTGCAGCCAATCCTCCTAAGTAGGAGTTTAGGATGCAAAAAGCTTTGAGTCATGCTGGTAGCACTAGCAAGGGGGGTGAGGCGCCAAGAGATGGATATATAGAAAAGCTGGAGCATGAAGACAAGTAGTGCTCTTGAGAGAATATATCTAGTAATGATGATCAATCCTGCCCCACACTTTGCATTACTGATAAAATGTGAACTATTCATTCTGGGATGTAGGGAATGAGCAACACTGAATGTGGGCCAACCATGCACATTCTATAGTTTTGTCAATGTGTCGCCCATCTGAGGATTCCTAGTAGATATAAACTTGATGGTGGCATTTTTGTCTGGCAAAAGTCTCAAAATCCACTCCAGGCTAGATGCAGCAGTTCTTCCATGCTGTTTTTATTTTGCTTTGGTTTGGGTTTGTCTGGTTTTTGTTTGTTTGTTTGATTGATTGATTGACTGATTGATTTTATTTTTTAATGTGCATGTCTGTATTTAAGGTTATATGTGTGGATGTGTACATGTGTATGATGATTTTCTACAATTATTCCCCACATTCCTTTATTGAGACATGATTTTTTTCATTGAAACTGGAGTTCATTGATTCACTTGGACTGACCACTGAGTGTATCCCAGAAGTCTTATTTTCTCTTCCTTATTGGCGTTGGGATTACTGATTTATGCCATTATCACTGTCTTTTTACAATTGATTTTGAAAAAAAAAAAAAAACTGAGTTCCACATTCTCTGGCTCATCTCTCCAGTCTCTAACTATGATAACTTTTACATTAATTGGAAGCCTTTGATCAAAGAAATGGTAGCATTGTGAGTCTGGTCTAAGCAACTTGCTAGACCTAAACATTAGTCTATCTTTATTAAAATGATACATTTTAGCTTTCACATAAATGATGAAAAAAGTCATTTATTTTTCCTCTCTTCCTATATGGATTTATTAAGAATGACATAAGAAACCAAAATGGTTTAAATTATCATATTGATAGTTCATCCTTAGCCAAATGAATAGGATCTGGATCTATTTTGGAATTGGAGTTCTGCTGGAGGATCTTAATTGAAACATCCATCCTTTCTGGGGAGTGGGAGAGGGAGGTAGGAGCCAAATTCCTCACACAACACTCAAGGCTGTCCAAGACCGGCAAGCCACAATCCTATTTTCATGTCTGTAGCAATGGTGCAGTATAAAATTTGAATGGTATGTTAAATAAAATAAAAACTTAGAATTCAAGAGGATGGGCAAAAAAAAGAAGGGAAAATGCAGCATAATTGTTTTTCTTGTATTATTATTAAGAAGAAACATTGCATTCACTGGCTCTACCTCTAACAGTCTGTGGTCGTCCAAAGATGCATCACTGCCCCTTTGCTTAAGGTATTTCTCAGGAGCCAATGCCTTAGATATTCTCACTTGAAGCCTTGAGCATCTTCTTTGGCTGGTAATGTTGTTGTATAACAAAACAGTTTTATTCTATTTCCTTTTCATTGTGACTTTTTTCTATTAATCCCTGAGGTCTAATAAAGTTGTTTGCTATCCCAGATCTAGAACTCTTTTCTAGACCTACCCAGACCCATAATATATCACATCAATTTCTGTTTATGTACACTCTTCTTTTTTGGCATAATTAGATTTTACTAAATTAATCTAAGATTTTCTTCCAGTGCTCAGAACCATATGGCATTACAGTGATATTTGTATTCCAAAAACTGGTGTGGTTATTCTTTGCCACTGAAAAGAAAAGTTTTGTTTTTCTTGGATGTTAGAATCTTTTGCTTCAGATTGACATTGTCAAGTTGCTTACTATTTTATGAATAGCAATGAATGAATTATATATTTCCCTAGTTCCTGTGCACTGTGTGTGTGTGTTTGTGTGTGTGTGTGTGTGTGTGTGTGTGTGTGTGTGTACTATATGTGTGTTTATCTGAGTCTATGTGTGTCAAGATATGAGTGTAGAGGTTGGATGACAATTTCAGATGCTATTATTCATTGTATAGATATTTTGATGCTATGTATACTCAGCTTCCCAGGAACTCCTGATCTCCACCTTTTGTCTCACTATAGGAGCTCTGAGATTACATATGCTTCTGAGACTGAGTCTGGCTTTTGCAAGGGTTGTGAGGAACAAACACGGGCTCTCACATTTGCGTGACAAGCTTTACTCATACACCCATTGCCCTATCTGACTTCCAATTTTCTTACCATCAAGGTAGAAAAGTAAAATGATAATAACAACAAGCACTTTAAAGCACACAAAATAATTTCTTACTATAAGGAAAATATTCAAAATCAATTATTGAAAACAGGATCAAAATATAAAAAAATCAGATTCCATCTTTCAAGTACAATACCAAAAGTAAAGGAAAAAGTGTTTTTTTGATTCTGTAGTTACCACTGTAATTCTAAATTCCATCTAATTGTTTTCTGCCTTGAGTCTTGTAATGGCTTGTACGTGCTTGGCCCAGGAAGTGTCATTATTATATGGTATGACCCTATTAGAGTAGGTATGGCTTTGTTGGAGAAGGTACAACACTGTGGGTATCAGCTGTAAGACCCTCATATTAAGTGCCTTCTAACCAGTATTCTGCTTGCGGATTTCAGGTGAAGATGTAGGACTCTCGGCTCCTCCTGCACCATGCCTGTCTGGACACGGCCAGGCTCCCACCTTGATGATAATGGACGGAAACTCTGAACCTCTAAGCCAGCCCCAATTAAATGTTGTCCTTATAAGAACTGCCTTCATCATTTTGTCTCTTCACAACAACAAAATCCTTACTAAGACAGAAACTGGTACCAAGGACTCAGATATTGCTGTGGTAGGTCTGACCATGCTTTTGTTTGAAAGAATGTGAGTTTGGGGACATTGGATTTGGAAAGCAGCAGTATGCATTATATGGAGCTTACTGGGCTATCCTGGTAATAATATGGAATACTCAGTAACACCTGAGAGTGATTTGAAATGTATAGACCTGGCTGAAGAGGTTGTCATGGAGAATTTCAATATGTGGCTTAGAGACTGTTTTCTGGTATTTTAGTGAAGAACTTGGCTACCTTTTGCCCTTGTCTTGAGTCTACCTGAACCTAAGGAGAAGAGACTTAGCTGCACTGACAAAGGTAGTCTCAGAAACTCCCATCATAGATTTTTTTCCCCTCTGTCTAAGTCGCATGAAAAGCATATTAAATAATTATAGCAAGCTGAGAAAGAAAAAACATAAATTATGTGATTAGAGTATTAAAGTGGCACCAGGAAGTGAAATAGAGCTGAATCCTGTGTTTAAGGATATTAAATTAAATTAAGGGGGTAGTACAATTGGGGCAAGACCCCACCCAGCTCAATTTAGGTTCAAGATGATAGTACAAGCCTTTTATCCTAGAAGGCAAGGAGAAAATCTCTGAGGACTAGGCCAGCCTAGAGCAGAGTAAATTCTAGGTGAAGAAAAATTTAAATTCAGGCTTGGTAGACCACATCTTTAATTCCAGGGTTTAGGATACAGGCATGCACATCTCTAAATGCAAAGCCAGTCTACAGAGCACAGTCAAGCTTAGGCAGTGAAAGAGTTGGAAAACAGAAGCAGGCGATAAGGTAATAAAATAAGGGGACCATGTTCCAGCTCCAGCAAGCAGCAGAATCCAGCAGTTTGGCCACATGGCTCTTGCTTCACAGTCCAAAATAGAAGAGACTACTGGAACATTTGATACTGGTTACCTGGAGCTAAGAAATTCGTGGTGATTAAGAAAAGACCAGCATCACTGAGGTGAAATCTGGGAAGTGTTTTCTGAGAACACAAAGAAGCTGTGTTCCTGAGATACCCAAGGTTGTACGTCAGGCTGCAGCTGTCATTGGTAATGTGTAAGAGTCGCTGAGGTGTTACTGGTTTCGAAAGCATAAAGGGGTCAGGACGAGCCGCTGAAAGTTGGCACTGGAGAGGTCACAGAAGGCCATTGATGAAGGTATATTCCCAGTTGCAGTTGATGGCCAAGACTGAGGAGGTCATGCAAATGAGTTGGAGTTCGGCACCATGAAGAGAGTCTATGAAAGGCTATTGGTGAAGCCTTGTTGCAGCAGAAGAACACAGTGTATGGGAGATGCCAGAACCATGGAATGGTCTCCAAGACCAGCAGCAGCACTGTAATGGATTGACCTGAGCTTAGAGTGCTACAGAGAGCAGAGTTAGAGAAGCCCAGAAGATCAGGTGTGGATCGCAGACATTGAAACAAGAAACGGTAACATTGACGTTGTCTTGGAGACCTCAGGATCTTCAAGGTGCCAGAGTTGTGGGATTTCGGCTTAGAAAAACTGCTAACAGGAAGTGGAAGTAGGCTAGGAGAAAAAAAGTCTATTGCCGTCAACAAAGATGAAAAAGATGTTGGAGATCTGAAGACTGCATTGAAATCAGATATGAAGTTGCAGGGGTTGGAGTTTGTGTAGCCTGTTTCCTTTCTTGCTTTGGGGATTACATTTAAGTGATTGGATGAAATCTCAGAAGAGACTTTGAACTTGGGACATTTAACATTGTTGATACTGCTAGACTATGGGGACGTTTGAAATTGGACTAAATGTATTTTCCGTTATGCTACATTTAGGTATGGACCCCATAGACTCATATGTTTGAACAAGTCTATGAGGGTCAGGGAGTGGAATGTAATGGTTTGTACATACTCAGCCTAGGGAGTGGCACTATGTCCTTGTTGGAGTAGGTGTGGACTTAAAGAAGGTGTGTCACTATGGGTATGGACTTTAAGACCCTCATCCTAGCTGCCTGGTAGCCATTATTCTGCTAGCAGCCTTCAGATAGAGATGTAGAACTCTCAGCTCCTCCTGCACCATGCTTGTCTGGACACTGTCATGCCCCACCTTGATGATTATGGACTTAAACCTCTGAACCTGTAAGCCAGCCCCAATTAAATATTGTCCTTATAAGAGTTGCCTTGATCATGTTGTCTGTTGACAGCAGTAAAACCTAAGACAAGTCCCTTGGTAAGTTTGGTAAAGCCTGAAGGTTTGTAGCCATTATCTTTCATTATTTTTTTTAAATTGTCCTGTTAGCTTTCATGATTCCTTCCTTTTTACTCAGCAAATGCCTTCTTCATTGTCCTTTCTTCATTCAGTTTCTTCTGTTACACTACACGGTCCTTGTACTCTAGAAACCCAGTGCTCTCTCCCATCTTGGTTATCTTACTATAGCTATATTTGTACACCTTGTACCAGGTTACAATCCTGTATGTCCATTTGCTGAAATGAACTGGAATTGGCAAATTAACAAGAAATAAAGCATTCATACCCATTTAAATGTACATAACCACAGGAATCATAAAACATGAAATACATAGAAAGAATCAGATTATGATTAAAGCTTAAATACTCTCTTCAGAGTAGAGAGAAAAGTGGGAAGAAAGCTTTATAGCTGAGTTTAAAGAAAATGAGTGATTAAAAAAAAACCTCATAATAGACTGAGACAAGGGTTGTTTGTGCTCTGGAGTAGAAGTGACTAGCTAACCAGTTATACAAAGGTAAGCACTGGATTTTCACTTCACTGGAATTGCCTACACAATTACTTAAGTTATTATAGACATATTGACTCAAAAATTTATATTGCAAACTAACAAAACTAACAAAAGCCCCTGTGCTGTAATGTCTGTTTTCTTTTGGCATTCTAGTTCCTATAAATGTATTGGCTTAAGATGACCCATATGACCTTCCAGTTTCTATGGGACTAGTATATGGGAACAGGTTAGTTCTTTGTTGGCTCAAATTCTTACAAGCTGAAATAAAGATAATCAGATTATTTTTCCTCATGCTTTTGTTCATTCATTAATGAAAACTCAAAAAGGCTAGTGGCTAGGGACTAGAGACATGACACAGTGAATAAACCTGACTGTGACCAAGATTAATACCTTAAATTTGATCTCCAGGTCACACAGAGTAGAAGAAAAAGATTGTGACTCTTTCATATATAAAAATGTACGCATACAGTTACACCCATACACACAGAGAGACACACAGTTTAAAAAAATATAAATTTTAAATGTTGTCCTCTGGCATCCACACAATCCCAGGCACACAAATTTGTACACAGAGGTAAATAAATAAATAAATGCAATTATAGAAGCATAAAAAAATAAAAACAGCCATGTATAAACAATTTGTTTAGATATGAAGGCAATTTCTTTGTAAAGCCATTGTAGACACAAGCATGGGCTTTCTCTCCATGAATATTTGTTTCCTTCATAGAGTCACCACAGAGAATATCGGAAGACATTACATACTCCTGGCCATGTTCAACTGAAGAGATACAGATCAGAAAGCCAGCTTATTATAAAAATAGTTCCCACAATCTAGAGAAAAAGGACCATGCCACCTGTCAACAGCATGGAAGAGATCCCAGTTCTTAACTGAAGTACAGTTTTTTGATGAGTGTGCATCAATTCTGAACTTTGGTAGAGTTGAACAATACCAAGTTGAATGAATTTCAAGCCAGAGTGACCCCTACATAGCTGCTTTATTCACCAATGTCTTTCAGTAGACAAGTGGACAAGCAACTGATGAATCTCTGGAACAGAGTGCCATTCAGAAACAAAAAGGAACAGGGAAAATTCAGAGCAACTTGGATGCCCCTCAAAGATATTTTCAGTAGCATTATACTGGATGAATGAAGCCAGTCTCAAAGGTTTTTCACTAGATGATGCCATTCATCATTCTCAAACAAAAGTCAAGTCACATGAAAGTAGAGCACATTAGTACTGCCAGTGTTAGGATTCAAGATTAGAGACAGCAAGCAAGCCATTGTGGGGTCATAATGGTCTGTATCTTAAATATAAGGATGCCAGTCGAATATACACATTTGTTACAATGTAAAGGATATCAAAATGTAAATGTATATCAAAAATAAATTATCTTTGCTTTATTTCCTTTAACTTATAAATATAAACTAAAAAGCTGACATATACTTTCAAAAGTTGTATGTGACTAGAAACTGCCAAGTGGCCGACATTTCCAAGAGTAAGTTATAGCACAAACCAACACAAGCATTACTGTACTCCAGGGATTTGAAGGGACATAAAAGCCAGAGGATGGGAATGTATGCATCCAAAGCAATTTATAGTCATTGCGCACATGAAATCACTGAAGCTTTGATTATCAACACAAGATCTTCAGTAGCCTGGGGCATGAACATTTCATTAGGGTGGGGGAAGGGTCAAAAGGCCCCAACACTCCCTGGGGCACTTTTGTAAGTTAAATAAATATAGGGGGAGGGCTGTCATTTTATTCAATGTTGTAAACACCAATACATTTCTTTTGCTTTATTAAATAACCTTCCATTCATTTTCAGGCCAAAAAAAAAAATATCCTAGTCATATTCCATTGGTCACATACAAAAGCAAGACATGAACTTAGGAGGCAAACTTGTTGAGAAAAGTTTCAGCCGGACAAGGGCAGTATTGAGAGACAGGAATGATGGTGGTGAAAACCCCTGACATTCACTATATAAATTATGGAAACCCATAATTTATATAGTGAATAGGAGTGGTTCTATATATAGAAATCTATCAATGTAATTAACTATATTAAAAAACTCAAAGATAAAAACCACATGATCATTTCATTAGATGCTGAGAAAGCATTTAACAAAATCTAACACCCCTTCATGATAAAAGTTTGGAAAGATCAGGAATTCAAGGCCTATACCTAAACATAATAAAAGCAATATACAGAAAGACAGTATCCAACATCAAACTAAATGGAGAGAAATTTCAAGCAATTCCACTAAAATCAGGGACTATACCAGGGTGCCCACTCTCTCCCTACCTATTCAATACACTACTCAAAGTCCAAGCCAGAGTAATTAGACAAGAGGAGGTTAAAGAGATACAAATTGAAAAGGAAGAAGTCAAATTATCACTATTTGCAGATGATATGATATTATATATAAATGACCCCAAAAATTCCACCAGAGAACTCATAAACCTGATAAACAACTTCATCAAAGTAGTAGGATATAAAATTAACTCAAACCAATCAGTAACCTTACTCTACTCAAAGGATATCCAGGCCAAGAAAGAAATTAAGGAAACAAAACTCTTAACAATAGTCAAAAATAATATAAAATACCTTGGTGTGATTCTAACTATGCAAGTGGAAGATCTGTATGACAAGAACTTAAAGTCTCTGAAGAAAGAAATCGAAGATATCAGAAGATGGCAAGATCTCTAATGCTCATGGATTGGCAAGAATAATATAGCAAAAATGGCCATCTTGCCAAAAGCAATCTTCAGAGTCAATGCAATCCCCATAAAAACTCCAACTCAAATCTTCATGGAGTTAGAAAGAGAAATTTGCAAATTCATCTGGAGTAATAAAAAGCCCAGGATAGGATAAACTATTCTCAACAATGAAAGAACTTTGTGCAAATCACCATCCCTGACCTCAAGCTGTACTACAGAGCAATCATGATAAAAAAAAAAAAAAACAACTGCATGATATTAATACAGTGACAGACAGGAAGATGAATTGAATAGAACTGAAGACCCAGAAATGAGCCCACACACTTATGGTCAGTTGATTTTGACAAAGAGCTAAAACCATACAGTGGAAAAGCATTTTCAAAAAATAGTGCTGGTTCAACTGGAGGTCAGCATGTAGAAGAATGCAAATCAATCCATTCTTATATCCTTGTACAAAGCTCAAGTCCATGTGGATCAAGGACCTCCATTTAAAACCAGACACCCTGGAACTAATAGAAAAGAAAGTAGGGAAGAGCTTCAAGCACATGGGAACAGGGGAAAATTTCCTGAACAGAATATCAGGAGCTTGTGCTCTTAGATCAAGAATTGACAAATGGGACCTCATAAAATTGCAAAGCTTCTGTAAGGCAAAGGAAACTGTCAGTAGGACAAAAGGGCAGCCAACAGATTGGGAAAAGATCTTTACCAACACTACATCCAATAGAGGGCTATATTAAATATATACAAAGAAATCAAGATGTTAGACTCCAAAGAACCAAATAACATGAGTAAAAATTGGGATACAGAGCTAAGCAAAGAATTTTCAACTAAAGAATATTGAATGGCTGAGAAGCACCTAAAGAAATGTTCAACATCCTTAGTCATCAGGGAAATGCAAATCAAAACAACCCTGAGATTCCATCTCACACCAGTCAGAATGGCTAAAATCAAATACTCAGGTGACAGCAGATGTTGCTGTGGATGTGGAGAAAGAGAAACACCCATTCCTCCATTGCTGATGGTATTGCAAGCTGGTACAACCACTCTGGAAATCAGTTTGGCGGTTCCTCAGAAAATTGGACATCATAATACTTGAGGATCCAGCTTTACCACTCCTGGGCATATTCCCAGAAGATGCTCCAATATGTAACAATGACACATGCTCCACTATTTTCATAGCAGCCTTATTTATAATAGCCAGAAGCTGGAAAGAACTCAGACAAAGCAATAGATAAAGAAAATGTAGTACCTTTACACAATGGTGTACTACTCAGCTATTTAAAAAAATGAATTTATGAAATTCTCAGGCACATGGATGGAACTAGAAAATATCAACCTGAATGAGGTAACCCAATCCCAAAAGAAGACACGTGGTATGCATTCATTGATAAGTGGATATTAGCCCAGAAGCTCAGAATACCCAGTATACAATTCACAGACCACATGAAGTCTAAGAACAAGGAAGACCAAAGTGAGGATACTCTGTCCTTCTTAGAAGGAGGAACAAAATACCCATGGGAGGAGAGAGAGAGACAAAGTGTGGAGCAAACACTGAAGGAAAGGCCATCCAGAGACTGCCCTACCTGGAGATCCATCCCACATATAGTTATCAAACCCAGACACCATTGTGGATGCCAAGGAGTGCTGTCTGACAGGAGCCTGATATATATGTCTCCTGAGAGGCTCTCACAGTTCCCAACTAATACAGAAGTAGAGGCTCACAGCCATCCATTGGAGTGAGTACAGGATCCCCAATGAAGGAGATAGAGAAAGGACCCAAGAAGCTGAAGAGTGGTTTGCAGCCCCTTAACATGGACAAGAATATGAACTAACTAGTGTCCTCAGAGTTCCCAGGGACTAAACTACCAACAAAAGAGTACACTTGGTGGGACTCATGGCCCCAGGTGCATATGTAGCAGAGGATGGCCTAGTCGGTCATCAAAGGGAGGAGAGACCCTGGGTTCTGTGAAGCCTCAATGGATGCCAGTATAGGGGAATGCCAGGAAAGGGAAGTAGGAGTGTATGAGTTGGTGAGCAGGGGCAGGGGAGATGGGATACAGGTTTTTTTTTTCAGGGGAAATGAGGAAAGGGGATAACATTTTAAATGTAAATAAAGCAAATATCTAATTAAATAAAAAGAAGAAGAAGAAGAACTCAGGTGAGAAGGGAGGCCAAGAGTGTACTAGCAAGCCAGACTAGATTTACTGACTTCAGGTTTGTTTCAAGTGAAGTCTTCAAGACAATAATTTAACAGATATGACTGATGCTTCACGCACACACACACACACACACACACACACACACACACACACACACACACACACACATTCCTAAATATCTTGCATTAGTATAAGAAGGGACTTTAAAGATGGACAACACTGTTTCGTCAAAGGTTTTGACCCAGGCAATCTGGACTTGCAATCACTTTCTGGCACAGGAATAAGCACTTCAGAGAACTGCTTAGGACACTGATGTGAACTGCCTTGCAGTTGCATCTGGGAAGCGGGTATGCCGATCATTCCCCCCGAATCACAATGAGCTTTAGCAGTGCGCATTGATCATCTGATTTCTTAGTGTCCTGAGAGCTGCTTGGGGAACTAGGCCTTGTATCTCTGACTTCTATGTCTCTAGACTTCCTCTAATAAATTTTTATAAACTTAATTAAAACATGCTTAGAATACGGAAAAAAAAGAACAAAGACAGACACTATCTCAGAGTAAAAGGATGGAAAAGGGTCTTCCAAGCAAATGGTCCCAGGAAACAAGCTGGAGTTTGCCATCCTAATATCCAATAAAATAGACTTTCAACCAAAAGTTATCAAGCATGATGAGGAAGTACACTTTATATTCATCAAAGAGAAAATACAGCAAGAGAAAGTCTCAGTTCTGAACATCTATGCCCCAAATGCAATGGCACCCACAAGAAACTTTACTAAAGCTCAAAATACACATTGAACCGCATACAATAATAGTGGGAGACTTCACCATCTCACTCTGACCAATAGGTCATTGAAATAGAAACTAAACAAACAAAGACACAGTGAAACTAATAGAGGTTATGAACCAAATGGATTTAACAACAGACATCTTCAGAACATTTCACCCTAGAACAAAAGAATATATCTTTCTTCTCAGCACCTCATGGTACCTTCTCCAAAACTAACCCCATAATTGATTACAAAACAACCTTCAACCAATACAACAAGATGGAAATAATTCCATGCATCCTATCAGATCACCATGGCCTAAGGCTGGTCTTCAAGGATAGCAAAAATTACAGAAAACCCACATACACGTGGAAACTGAACAACTCTACTCAATGATAACTTGGTTAAGGAAGAAATAAGGAAAGAAATTAAAGACTACATGGTATTTAATGAAAATGTTGACACTTCATACTCAAACTTATGGGATACAATGAAAGCAGTGCTAAGAGGAAAGGTCATAGCACAAAGTACCATGGTAAAGAAACTAGAGAGATCTTACACTACCAACAAAACAGCATACTTGAGAGCTCTAGAAGAAAAAAGAAGCAAACACAAGAGGAGTAGAAGGCAGGAAACAGTCAAACTCAGGGCTGAAACAAACTAAATTGAAACAAAAAGAACAATACAAAGAATCAACAAAACAAAAACCTGATTCTTTAAGACAATCAACAAGATAGATAAACCTAAACTAACTAAAGGGCCCAGAGAAAGTACTCAAAGAGAGGGACCTTAGATGAAATGCCCTACCCTGGGGAGAGGGAACTTGTAGAGCCCACTTCCATCAGAAAGACAGGGCATCAAGTGAGGAATGGAGTTGCCATCCCACAGTCAAACCTCTGGCCAATAATTATTCCTGTTCGAAAGAACTGTAAGGATTAAAATGGAGAGGAGCCAGGGGAAAAGAAGGTTCAGGGACAGGCCCAAAGTGGAATCCAGTTCAAGCGGAGTCCCCAAGACCTGACACGATTATGGAGGCTATGGAGTGTTTAGAAAAAGTGGCCTATCATGACTGCCCTCTGAAAGACCCAACAAGCAGCTGAAAGAGTCAGATGCAGATATTTGCACCCAACCAATGGACAGAAGCTGCTGTCCATTGTGGTTGAAATAGGGTAAAACTTGAAGAAGCTGAGGAGGAGGGTGACCCTGTAGGAGGATCAGCGGTCTCAATTAACCTGGGCCCCCAAGATCTCTCAGATACTGGAACACCAACCACGCAGCATATAACAGCTAATATGAGGCCCCCAACACTTATACAGGAGAAGACTGACATGTCTGAGTTTAGTCAGAAAAGATGCACCTAACCCTCAAGAGACTAGAGGCCCTTGGAGGTCTGGTTGAGTAGGGGTGAGGGTGGGAACATCCTTGTGGAGACTTGGGGTCAGGGAGGAGGTATGGGATGTGAGACAGTCAGAGGGTGACCTAGGAGATAAATAAAATCTGGAGTTTAAAATTAAAAAAAAAAGTAAAATTATCACCCATTGTTGGTGAATGTTAAGGAGTGTCATACAGTATATTGAATACTGTTTACTTTTTTGAGAACTTACAATGGTGTTAACTATTATTTTACAAACACTTTATAAAACTGCCTCATGTTTTAACTTCCTAAAAAAGATGATTCTAGCTTTGTTTGTATCTTACATCTGGGGACTAAGCTAGAGCATGATATTTAGTGGTAGTTTAGTTACTACATATTGGATATTGGTATCGATATAATAGCCATACTCAACAATTTCATTTATCAGTGAATGAGGAGTGTATCTTAAAGCTTTTATAGTACAGAACTAGGAACAAGACAATGCTGAGAATAGCTTCCATACGTCCCCATGAGATGATGTAATAAATGTTTAAAATATGTAAGTATATTAAGAAATTATAATTTATACTTCCTTCTTTAGTTGTGTTTATGCTCTAAGCATGCCTTGAAATGGAAGCTGCAGGAAATGATGGAATCAGAGTTTATCTAAATTTAAAGTATCTTTCATTCATGTCCCCATATTGTTGGAACACCAGTTATTTTTATCATGGAACACTGTCAAACTGTATAATTTAACCTTTTCTTCCTAGATTTTAAATACTTGAAATATTAACAAAAATACTTGACTGTCCCCAAAAATGTGCCATGGTGAACTAAAAGAACTAGAAATAAACCAGGCAGTTCCATGATGGCATTGGTTTATTTTTCCAATAGATTTGTATAGTTATATCTCATATCCAATCTGTCATGTATACAATATGGGTAAATATGAATGCATGGATATATGAATGAAACCCTTGTCACAGTCAAGGCCCTCATATATCCATCACTTCGTAAAGTTTTCTTTAGTTTACTCTAGTTTTGTTTTGTTTATTTTGTTTTACTCAAACATTATCATGGGTTCCACCCCCTTGCATTGTAATCACATACTCAATCTTGCTGACTTTAGGTATAGTGTTATTAAATAGATCTCTAGAACTAATTCATGGACTGTACCTAGAACACTTATTGAAAACAGCCCTCACCTCCTTTTATCCAAACACCTAGTAAAACCTTACAGAGATGTGCAAAAGGATAATGTTTCAAAGTAGAAGTATATTGTTCCCAGTAAGGGTCCATGTAAAGGGAGCTTGGAACCAATTACTAAAGGAGTCAAATTATGGCCCTTGCCATGAGAATGGAAATGAGAAGGTTTCTGTAGAATAGACCTAAGGGTGACCTATTAACTTTAAATTCTTAAGCATTTTTATTTTATCTCCCAACAGAAACTATGACACTCTAAACCCTAAAGTTCTGTGATTCCTTAATCTAGGACTCACTATAAAATTAAAATTAAACAAAAGAAAACTTTTATTACTTCTTTCTTTATTTCTTCTTTGACCAAGTTATATTGAGTAAAGTGTTGTTCAGCTTCCATGTGTATGTGGGCTTTCTGTTGTTTTTGTTGTTATTGAAGATTAGTCCTTGGTTATCTGTGATACATGGGATTATTTCAATCTTCTTGTATCTGTTGAAGCCATTTTTGTGACCTTATGTCACATTTTGTGACATTATGGTCAGTTTGGAGAAGGTACTATGAAGTGCTGAGAAGAAGGTGTATTCTTTTGCTTTAGGATGAAATGTTCTATAGATATCTGTTAAATCCATTTAGTTCATAACTTCTGTTAGATTCACTGTGTCTCTGTCTAGTTTCTGTTTCCATGATCTGTCCACTGATAAGAGTGGTATGTTTAAGTCTCTCACTAGTATTGTATGAGGTGCAATGTGTGCTTTGAACTTTAGTAGAGTTTCCGTTTTGAATGTGGGTACCCTTGCATTAGGAGCATACATGCTTCGAATTGGAAGTTCATCTCAGTAGATTTTTCCTTTGACCAGTATAAAGTGCCCTTCCTTATCTTTCTTAATAACTTTAGGTTGAAAGTTGATTTTATTTGATATTAGAATGATTACTCCAGCTTTTTTCTTGGGACCATTTGCTTGGAGAATTGTTTTCTAGCCTTTTACTCTGAGTGTCTGTCTTTGTCATTGAGGTGGGTTTCCTAATGCAGCGATAGGTTGGATCCTGTTTACATATCTAGTCGGTTAGTCTATGTCTTTTTATCTATGAATTGAGTCCATTGATATGGGGCAGTGGTCTTTTCAAGCAACTTGGGCCCAGTCTAGTAACAAGCCTAGAACCCCAGAGCTCCAGTGGGCAATATTTCTTCTGCCTGCAAGGGATGGTAGGAGTTCGGCTATAACTCCTGGTCCTGGGACCTTAGCTCATGTTTCAGTCCCAACACCCCCACCACAATGGCCCCAGCAGGAGAGGTGTATGATATTGGTCAAGCCCTCTTACATGCAAATAAAGACTCTCAGCCCAAACCAATGAGAGATAACTGCTGTCGATATCTGAATTACCCCCAAACTATATATATATATATATATATATATATATATATATATATATATATATATATATATATATATATATATATATATATATATAATTCAGGGAAATAAAAGCGTGTGAAAGATGTACTCCGTTGTCTGAGCCTTTTGTTCTAAGAGCTGTAACACTTGGACTTGGGAAGAGGTCTGCTCTCCCAAAACATGGCTTGAAGCTGTTCTGTACTCCTCACTGGCTAGTCGGCCTCTCATTGGCCCAGCTCAACCCGACTCAGTGCAGGGCATGGTGGAGAAACAGAGTTGGAAATCACAGCAGAGACAGCACAGCCTGTGGTTGCTTGCTTCCCTAGGGCTCTAGCACCAGGTTGGGCCTGAGATCTCCATGCAAAGCTTCCGGCACACACTGATATTAAGATATATTAAGGAAAAGTGTTTGTTGCTTACTGTTATTTTTGTTCTTAAAGGTGGAATTGTGTTCATGTGGCTATCTTCTGTTTGGTTTGTTAAAAAAAGATTCTTTTCTTGCTTTTTTCTAGTGGGTTGTTTCCCTCCTTTTGTTGGACTTTTCCATTTATTATCCTTTGAAGGACTATATTTGTGGAGAGATATTGTGTAAATTTATTTTTTTTCATGGTATATCTTGTTTTCTTCATCTATAATAATTGAGAGTTTTGCTGGATGTAGTAGTCTGGGCTGGTACTTGTAGTCTCTTAGGGTCTGTATGACATATGCTCAGGATCTTCTGGCTTTCATTGTCTCTGGCAAGAAATTTGGTGTAATTCTGTTAGGTCTTCCTTTGTATGTTACTTGACCTTTTTCCCTTACTGGTTTTAATATTCTTTCTTTGTTTTGTGCATTTGATGTTTTTATTATTATGTTACAGGAGGAAATTTTTTTTCTGGTCCAGTCTATTTGGAGTTCTGTAGGCTTCTTGTATGTTCATGGCATCTCTTCTTTAGGTTAGGGAAGTTTTCTTCTATAATTTTGTTGAAGATATTTACTGGACCTTTAAGTTGGGAATCTTCACTCTCTTCTATACCTATTATCCTTAGGTTGGTTCTGTCTTGTGTCCTACATTTCCTGGATGTTTTAAGTTAGGACCTTTTTGCATTTTGCATTTTCTTTGACTGTTGTGTCAATGTTTTCTATCATATCTTCTATACCTGAGATTCTCTCTTCTATCTCTTGCATTCTGTTGGTGATGCTTGCATCTATGACTCCTAATGTCTTTTTTAGGTTTTTTATCACCAGAGTTGTCCTCCTTTGTGATTTCTTTATTGTTTCTGCATCCATTTTTAAATCCTGGATTGTTTTGATCAATTCCTTCACCTGTTTGGTTGTGTTTTCCTGTAATTCTTTAAGGGAGTTTTATGTTTCCTCTTTAAGGGCTTCTACCTGTTTACCTGTGTTCTCCTGTATTTCTTTAAGGGATTTATATATGTCCTTCTTAAGTCCTCTATCAGCATTATGACATGTGATTTTAAATAAAAAATTGCATTTCTAGTGT
This sequence comes from Mastomys coucha, assembly GCF_008632895.1. NCBI lineage: Eukaryota > Metazoa > Chordata > Mammalia > Rodentia > Muridae > Mastomys > Mastomys coucha. The sequence goes on from NW_022196891.1 coordinate 11,735,669, forward strand.
GTTGATGTATCCAGGACTTGATGTGGTGGGAAAACTGGGTCCTGATAACCCTGATGATGCTGATGCCAAGTAGCCTTGTTTTCTTTGTTTTTGTTTTTGTTTCCTTTCTTTCTTTTTTTATTATTTTTTATTTTTTCACTTTTGGTAAGGTTCTTGTGCTTGCCTTTCACCATCTCTGGCTAGAGCCTGGTCCTCCTATGGGCCTGTAAGCCATTGTCATCACTCCTGGGAGACCAGCTCTCCTGGCTGTACCTGTGTAGAGAGGGCTATGGAATAGCCCCAGTTACTGAGTGCAGATGGCAACTAGACTGTCTTTGTTCGTGGGGTTTGTTTCTTGTATGCAGCAAAATGCTGGATCTTGTTTACACATCCAGTCTGATAGCTTATACCTTTTTATGGGTGAATCTTGTCCATTAATATTTAAAGATAATAAGAATAGACGGATATTGGTTCCTGATATTTTTTTTGTAGGTGGCTTTATGTGCTTGTGGTTCTCTCCTTTTGGCTTTCTTGTGAGATGCTTAATATCTTGTCTTTTCTTTGCTGTGGGTAACTTCCTTGTGTTGGAATTTTCCTTCTAAGATCCTCTGTAGGGCTGGATTAGTACATAGATACTGTTTGAATTTGGTTTTGTCCTGGCATATTTTGTTTACTCTATCTATGTTGATTAAGAGGTTTTTTTGGGTATAATAGCCTAGGCTGGCATTTGTATTATTTTAGAGTCTGCATGGTCTCATACCAGGCTCTTCTGGCTTTCATGGTCTCTGTTGAGAAGTCTGTTGCAATTCTTATAGGTCTAACTTTGTATGGTACTTGGTCCTTTTCTGTTGCAGCTTTTAATATTCTTTCTTTGCTCTGTGGGTTTAGTGTTTTAATTATTATCTGATGGGAGGATTGTTTTCTGCTCCCATTTATTTGGTTTTCCATAGTCTTCTTGTATCTTTATGGACATCTCTTCAATTAGTTGGGGATGTTTTCTTCTATGACTTTGTTGAAAACATTTTCAAGTCCTTTGAGCTGGGAATCTTCATTCTCCTCTATTCAGATTATTCTTAGATTTGGACTTTTCATTGTGTCCTAAATTTTCTGGATGCTTTGGGTTAGGAGAGTTTTATGTTTTGAATTTTCATTGACAGTTGTGTCAATCTCTTCTATGGTATTTTCTTCACCTGAAATTCTCTCTTCTATCTATTGTATTTTGTTGGTGATACTTACATCTGTAATTCTTGACCTCATTCCTAGGTTTTCCATTTCCAGGTTTGCCTACATTTTTGTTTTCTTTATTGTTTCTAAATCCACTTTTAGGTTTTGGACCACTTTCTTCAATTCCTTCCCCTGTTTGATTGTGTTTTCTTGTATTTCTTTCAGTGAGTTATTTATATCCTCCTTAAAGGACTCTATTATCTTTCTGAGATAGAATTTTAGGTCTGCCTCCTGATTTTCAGATGTTTTGGTGTATTCAGGGCTTGCTGTGGTAGGAGAACTGGGTTTGATGATGCCCACATACATTGTCTTCTGTGGCTTATGATCTATGCTTGCTTCTCATCATTTGTTTATCCCTGGCATTTATAGGTCTTGATGAGTCTGTCTGGCATCTACCTCTTTTGTCCCTGGGTTACTTCAGGTCTCCTGGTAGGCCTGCAGTACTGGCTGTGGGGCTTTCCAATTGGGGGGCTCTTCAGGGGGCAGAGAAGCTGCTGATCTATTGCCCTGGCTGCAGCAGATCACCTGGGAGGCCTTCAGTCTGTTGGGTCTTCAGAGGAGCAGTCAGGCTGTTGTCCTGTGAGAAGATGTTCTCCAGGGGGTCTACTGACTATAATTTCTGTTTCACTGTGTGCATCAGAATTCCAGGGAGGCTTTCAGTCTTTTGTTTCAGTTGTCCTGCATGTCACAGAGCCACCAGGGGGTCTTCAGACTGTGGGGCCTGTTGTCAAGTTGCCCTTGTGTACAAAGGAGCTCCTGGAATGCATTCAAGCTGTGGTGTCTTTAGGGGAGCAGACAAGCTGAGGATCAGTTGCCCTTTTGCCTGGTGTGTAGCAGATCTCCTGTGATGCCAGTTACCCTGTGTGCTGCAGATCTCCTTGAATGTCTCAGGCTGTAGTGTCCGTTGCCCTGCACATCTCCTGGGATGCCTCAGGCTCTGTTGTCAGTTATAGTGAGTGCAGTGGATCTTCTGGCCTGGCTCAGGATATGGTGTCTCCTGACTGCTCCAGCAGAAAGGGATTATTTTATTCTTCTTTGGGAAAATGGCCATTACATGAAAATGTAGGGAGATGACCCAAAGGTATTATACAAGTGAAACCACAGTCACATCTTTTCTAACTCGTCTAACTTTCTATATATATGACAGTATACTCAACTAGGAGAAGACATGATCAGCATTATTTCTATCTCATGATTGGAACGTATTAGAGTGAATTGTGTTTAATAATAAGTCAAAGTCAAATATGCATTGTCAAGAACTTAAAACAAAAATTGACATGTGGTATTAAGGTACTTCCTTGGAAATATGTTCATTGTGGGGGGAATGAAAGAAGATAGACATGGTAGATATAGATAGAAAAGGGGAGAATTATATTCTTATAAAATTCAGTGCATCTCAATGACAAAGATCATTTCTGTATTAGATTTCTCTAGAATTACTGAAATTATGGAATGTGTCTATATATTAAAGGAATTTATTGTGATGATTTACTGTCTGTAACTAGTCCAACAATGGGCAGCTGCGGTTGGGAAGTCCAAGAATCTAGTAGTTTCTCAGTCCCATGAGAAACTACTGTTAAACAGCTAGCTGTTTAAGCTGGTCTTCAGTATGTTCCAACAGATGTGCTGTCAAGTAAGTGCGAGCAGTCTGGGAGTGAGTCTTCCTTCTTGCAATGTCCTTATATAGGCCACCAGAAGAAGGTAGAGCCTAGATTAATGTGTGTACCACCACGCCCGGATCTTTGTCCCAGGCTGACCTTGAACTCAGAGATCTCCTTGCCCCTATCTCTTGGGATTAAAAGCATATACTACCAGGCCTGAGCCTAAGCTTTTCATCGCTACTGTATGTCAAGATCTCCATGTCAAGATCCAGGTCAGAAACCTGTGTCTTCTAGCCTCAAATCTGGATCAAATGTGTTTCTTCCAATTCTGGAATGTGGTTCTTTCCAAATATAGTCACATTGACAAACAGGAATAACCATCATAATTTCTAATGCTTCTTTCATGAAAGAAGGGCAAACCCACTTAATAAAAATCAGTATGCTCTTATTAGAGAGCATTTAATGTACTCCCATATTTCAAGGTAGATGGTATTCCTTAAGAAAATGAGTAAAAATTTCCTAACTAAATTCTGAATAAATAGTGGTAATTTCCACTGTCATTATATATGTGTTTTTCTCCCTAACCGAGAAGTTAATACAATAATGACATATATAATTAATGTCAGTCTTAATTCTCTAATCTTAAGAGGCTTATTCACTACAAAATTACATTTGTTTACAGATGATTATCTTTACTGCCAAACCAGCCTTAATAATAAGCTGCATTAATTGAAATAAATATACATAAATTTGCGTTCTTTTTTGCACATTGGATGCCATCACTTTACATGTGTTTCAACACTTACTAGATTATCTCCGTAACTGGATTTTACAGGGAGTATTAAGGCGGGTTCACTTCCTGAGCTATTTCCTGCAGTTAATGAGGTCTTTAATAACTCTGCTTACACTGTACCCTGTGCAGACAGGCCCCAAGGAGACTGACCCATATTTTGTGTATATATAATTTTAAGCCCGATGTGTGTGTGTGTTGGTGTGTATGTGTGTCTGTGTGTATATATCTGTGTGTGTCGTTGTGTGTGTGTGTGTGTGTGTGTGTGTGTGTGTGACTGTGTGTGTGTGTGTGTGTAAATCAACTTGTTAGGATCTTGAATTATTTTTATTGATAGGATCCTGCCTCCTAGAATGTCTGAAGGGGTTAAGTGAGGTGAGAGGACCCATCCTAAATGGGGGCAACATGCCATGTCCTGGAGACCTAGACTGAAAAAAAGGAAAGCAAACTGAGCACTGCCATTTCTCTTTGTCTGCATCCTCACTGCAGATACAATACAACCAACTGCTTAGGCTTTTCCCGCCATGACTTCCCTGCTGTGTAGAATTATATCTTCTCAAACCACGAGCAGAAATAAAATTGTCCCTCCTTAAGTTGCTTTTTTCCCTAGATTACTGATTAATTTAGTAGTGAGAAAAGTGACTAATACAGTGGGATATGAATTCTCTTTGAGTGTGGGTACAGAACAAGATCCCAGGGACAACAAAGCCCCCTTGACCCTGAAGTTTCTATCCTGGTTATAGAGGGGATCTTTGCCCAGGAAGATGTTTTACTTACTAAGCTGCAAGCATGTTAAAGCTACTGTTCTTGGCACAGGGACACAAAATAAATAAATAAACCAATGACAGCAGTAACAAAGCCATTACCATGTCCTCCATAAATAAGGAAAAGTTGTGCCAGGGAAGATCGTATACCCATTTATGTTGTACATTCGACTAATTCAACCTTGTGTGAGAGTATACCTGAAACATAATTTCAGACACATATCTTCTTGGGTGGAAGGACCTGGACACATTGGTAGAAGATAGGCTGGGAAATGAGTAAGAACATTAGGTCAGGGTCTCATACTGACTGAAGTAACTTAGACTTCAGCCATTCTTAAATGTCCCAGCTGTGATGCATCGCTCCCAGTCTTCAGATGTAAGTATATAACTTTGCATAACCTTAGAATAAAAGAAAATAAAAGGAGTCATCAGTAGGCAAAGAAGGAGTTCTAGAGATGGAAATATTAGAATATAGAATATGTGACAGGAAGTATGTGCAAAACTGGAGTAGATTTAACTGGGCATTGGGGAGCATGGGCAATAAGAAGATTGTGGAAGAGAAGTAAACAATTACTAAAAAGGTTTGAAAAAGCCACAGGGGGGAGATTTAGCAAGGGCAGGTAGCACTAGAGTTAACCAGATGGCAGGGGGCAAGCGTAAGAAAATAAACAACACAAACCAAGGTCACTTGCTATCATCAGAACCCAATTCTCCCACCATTGCAAGTCCTGGACACACCATCACACCGGAAAAGCAAGATTCAGATATAAAATCACTTATCATGAAGATGATAGAGGACCTTAAGAAAGACATAAATAGCACCCTCAAAGAGATACACAGAGATACACAGGAGAACACAGGCAAACAGCTAAAAGCTCTTAAAGAGGAAACACAAAAATCCCTTAAAGAACTACAGGAAAATACAATCAAACAGATGAAGGAAATGAGCAAAACCATCCAGAATCTAAAAATGGAAAGAGAAGCAATAAAGAAATCAGAAAGAGAGACAACCCTGGAGATACAAAACCTAGGAAAGAAATTAGAAGCCATAGATGCAAGCATCACCAACAGAATGCAAGAGATAGAAGAGAGAATCTCAGGAGCAGAAAGACACCATAGAAAACATTGACACAACAGTCAAAGAAAATGCAAAAAGCAAAAAGACCCTAACCCAAAACATCCAGGAAATCCAGGACACAATGAGAAGACCAAACCTAAGGATAATAAGTATAGAAGAGAGTGAAGACTCCCAATGTGACCCCTCATGACAGAATGAGTATTCATACAGATTTCAAGATGGTTACTTCCTGGTGAAAATGAAACAAGGCCACAGAGTGTTCAGACATCTGGTTATTTATGCCAGTAATGTATCTGAGGGTATTCCATGATATGCTCAACAATTGAAGAAAAGTGCATAGAATGTTCTCCCCATGGTATATAAATGTCATTCAAGGCCTGAGCAGAAGAGGCTGAATAAATAACAGACTACAAGAGACAGATTTCTTTTCTATCTGGTGATCTTCAAGTAAGGATGTTGGGCTCTTACCTTCAGACTTGGATTTCAGTTAGAACATAACATCATTGAAGATATCATCTAGATTTCTTAGTCTCAATTATGGGAGGCAACTTTGATAACAAATATATAAGAAGTAAAACCTGAAGGAGCTGAAGGGGTTTGCAACCCCATAGGAAGAACAACAGTATCAACCAACCAGACACCCCAGAGCACCCAGGGACTAAACCACCAACCAAAGAGTACACATGGAGGGACCCATGGCTCCAGCCACATATGTAGCAGAGGATGGCATTGTCTGGCATCAATAGGAGGAGAGTCCCTTGGTCCTGTGATGACACCAGTGTAAGGGCACACCAGGATATTTAGGTGAGAGTGGGTGGGTGGGAGGAGGAGCATCCTCAAAGAAGCAGGGGGAGGGATTTCTGAAGGGGAAACCAGGAAAGGTGGTAACATTTGAAATGTAAATACATAAAATATCCAATAAAAAAGGAATTAAAAAAAAAGAAAAAGAAAAAGCCACAGGGGATCATATTTTTTGATGTTTATCTAAAAGTTCTGTATGTGTTTGTGTGTGTGTTTGTATATTAATTTGAGAAACTCAGAGTTATATTTTTCTTTATGAAAGTCATAGACACCCAAGGAAATTCTCAATACCAGACAAGGAAACCTTTAGAATTGTTTATCAGCGAGTTCAACAGAATTCCAATACAGTATAGGATATTAATGGTGCCCTTCCTTGCTTTCAGACGTTGAAGTTAAGAACTTATTTTGTATACATGGCACACTTCAGATATAGGACTTGCAAAAATCTGAATCTGCCTTGGAAAATTACTCTCTGAGGAATACATTTATAATACTTTTTTTCGTTGTACCTCAAGCTGCTATGATAGATATTGAGGGAGAAAAATGATCAATAGTCCTCCACAATCAGTCTTATGAACCTCAGCAGTGACAAGCATGGCAGAATATACACAAATGTGTGATAATAGGATTTATAGTTGTATACTTTACTCAAGGCTTACTTTTTGTAAAACTTTTTAAAATATTTATTTATTTATTATTTTTAAATGTATATACACTGTAGCTGCCTTCAAACACACCAGAAGAGGGTGTCAGATCTCATTACAGATGGTTGTGAGCCACATTGTGGTTGCTGCGATTTAAACTCAGGACCTTCATAGGAGTAGTTGGTCCTCTTAACCACTGAGACATCTCTCTAGCCCCCCCCCATTTTTTTAAAGATGTTTTCTTTACTAACATGTCATACAATATCTCCTTTCCCAGGTTCCTCTCTGAAAAAAATAAAAATAAAATAAAATAAGAAAAGAAAACAAAAACAAAAACAAACCCCTTTTCCCTCCCTCCTCCCCCTGCTCACCAACCCACCCTCTCCCGCTTATTGGCCCTGGCATTGCCCTAAACTTAGGCATAGAAGCTTCACAGAGCCAAGGGCCTCTCCTCCCATTGATGACTGACTTGGCCAGCCTCTGCTATACATATGCTGCTAGAGTCATTAGTCCTACCAGGTATACTCTTTAGTTGGTGGTTTAGATCCTGGGAGCACTGAGGGTAATAGTTAGTTCATATTGTTGTTCCTCCTAAGGGGCTGAAAGCCCTTCAGCTCCTTGGGTCCCTTCACTAGCTCCTTCATTGAGGACCCTGTGCTCAGTCCAATGGATGGCTGTGAGCCTCTACTTCTGTATTAGTAGGGTACTGGCAGAGCCTCTCAGGAGACAGCTATATCAGGCTCCTATCAGCCAGCACTTGCTGGCATCCACAATAGTGTCTAGATTTGGTGAGTGAATATGGGAAGGGTTCCCAGATGGATCAGTCTCTGGATTGTCCTTCTTTCAGTCTCTGCTCCACTGTCTGTCTCTGCAACACCTTCCATGGGTATTTTGTTCCCTGTTCTAAGAAGGATGAAAATACTCAAACTTTGATTTTCTTTCTTATGGTTGACAGGTTGTATTTTGGGTATTCAGAGCTTCTAGGCTAATACCCACTTATCAGAGTATGTATACCATGTGTGTTCTTTTGTGATAGGGTTACCTCACTCAGGATGATATTCTCAAGGTCCATCCATTTCCCTAAGAATATAATAAATTCATTGTTTTTAATAGCTGAGTAGTACACCATTGTTTAGATGTACCACAGTTTCTGTATCCATTCATCTGTTGAGGGACATCTGGATTGTTTTGAGTTTCTGGCTATTATAAGTAAGGCTGCTATGAACATAGTGGAGCATGTGTCCTTATTGCATGTTGGAGTATCTTCTGGGTATATGCCCAGGAGTGGTATAACTGGGTCCTCTGGTAGCACTATGTAAAATTTCCGAAGGAACCACCAAACTGATTTTCAGAGTGGTTGTACCAGCTTGCAATCCCACCAGCAATGAAGTAATGCTCCTCTTTCTCCACAACCTCTCCAGCATCTGTTGTCACCTGAGATTTTTATCCTAGCCATTCTGACTGGTGTGAGGTGGAATCTCAGGGTTTCTTTGATTTGCATTTCCCTAATGACTAAGGATGTTGAACATTTCTTTAGGTGCTTCTCTGCCATTTGGTATTCATCAGTTGAGAATTATTTGTTTAGCTCTGTACCCCAATTTTTAGTAAGGTTATTTAGTTCTCTGTAGTCTAACTTCTTGAGATCTTTGTATGTATTGAGTATTAGCCCTCTATCAGATATAGGATTGGTAAAGAACTTTTCCCAATGAGTTGGCTGCTGTTGTGTCCTATTGACAGTGTCCTTTGCCTTGCAGAAGCTTTGTAATTTTATGAGTTCCGATTTGTCAATTCTTGATCTTAGAGCATAAGCTATTGGTGTTCTGTTCAGGAAACTTCTCCCTGTGCCTATGTGCTGGAGGCTCTTCCACATTTTCTTTTCTATTAGTTTCAGTGTGCCTGGTTTTATGTGGAGGTCCTTGATCCACTTGGACTTGAGCTTTGTACAAAGGTATAGGAATGGATCGATTTGCATTCTTCTACATGCTAACCTCCAGTTGAGCCAGCACCATTTGTTGAAAATGCTGACTTTTTCCCACTGGATGGTTTTAGCTCCTTTGTCTAAGATTAAGAAGCCATAGATTTGTGGGTTCATTTTTGGGTCTTCAATTCTATTCCATTGAATACCACTCTACCAATACTACCCAGTTCTTAATCATAATTGCTCTGTAGTACAGCTTAAGGTCTGAGATGGTGATTCCACCAGAGGTTCTTGATTGTTGAAAATAATTTTGGCTCTGCTGTTTTTTTTTTTTTTGTT
>NW_022196891.1:11745011-11764970 GCF_008632895.1 Mastomys coucha
TTGAATCTGTAGATTGCTTTTGGCAAGATGGCCATTTTTACTTTATTAATCCTGCCAATCCATGAGCATGAGAGATCTTATCATCTTCTAAGATATTCTTGTTTCCTTCTTCAGAGACTTGACATTTTTGTCAAACAGATCTTTTACTTGCTTAGTTAGAGTCACACCAAGGTATTTTATATTATTTGTGACTATTGTGAAGGGTGTTGTTTCACTAATTTTTTTCTCAACCTGTTTATCCTTTGGAGGAAGGCCATTGATTTGCTTGAGATAATTTTATATCCAGCTACTTTGTTGAAGTTGTTTATCAGGTTTAGGAGCTCTCTGGTGGAATTTTTGTGGTCACTTTAGGATATTATCATATCATCAGCAAATAGTGATAATTTGACTTCTTCCTTTCCAATACGTATTCCTTTGATATTCTTTTGTTGTCTAAGTGCTCTGGCTAAGATTTCAAGTACAGTACTCAATAGGTAGGCAGAGAGTGGGTAGCTTTGTCTAGTCCCTGATTTTAGTGGGATTGCCTTGGTCCATGGTGATCTGATAGGATGCAAGGAATTATTTCAATTTTCCTGTATCTGTTGAGGCCTGATCTGTGACCAATTATATGGTCAATTTTGGAGAAGGTGCCATGAGGTGCTGAGAAGAAGGTATATCCTTTTGTTTTAGGATAAAAAGTTCTATAGATATTTGTTAAATCAATCTGTTTTATAACTTCTGTTAGTCTCACTGTGTCTTTGTTTAGTTTCTGTTTTCATGATCTGTCCATTGCAGAGAATGGGGTGTTGAAATCTCCCACTATTATTGTGTGCAGTACAATGTGTGCTTTGAGTTTTAGTAAAGTTTTTTTTATGAATGTAGATGCCCTTGCATTTGGAACATAGAGGTTCAGAATTGAGAGTTTATCTTTGTAGATCATACCTTTGATGAGTATGAAGTGTCCCTCTTTATCTTTTTTGTTCACTTTAGATTGAAAGTCGATTTTATTCGATATTAGAATGGGTACTCCAGCTTTTTTTCTTGGGAAAAAAATGTTTTCCAGCCTTTTATTCTGAGGTAGTGTCTGTCTTTGTCACTGAGGTGGATTTCCTGTATACAAGAAAATGTTGAGTACTGTTAATAAAGCCAGTCTGATAGACTATGTGTATTTATAAGGGAATTGAGTCTATTGATATTAATAGACATTAAGGAAAGGTAATTTTTGCTTCCTGTTATTTTTGTTGTTAGAGTTAGAATTCAGTTCATGTGGCTATCTTCCTTTAGTTTTGTTGGAAGATTACTTTCTTGCTTTTTTCTGATGTAGTTCCCCTGCTTGTGTTGAAGTTTTCCATTTATTACCCTTTGAAGGGCTGGACTTATGGAAATATATTGTGTAAATTTGGTTTTGTCATGGAATACTTTGGTTTCTCCATCTATGGTGATTAAGAGTTTTGATGGGTGTAGTAGACTGGACTGACATTTGTGTTGTCTTAGGTTCTGTATGACATCAACCTATGATCTTTCAGCTTTCATAGTCTCTGGTAAGAGAATTCTGGTTTAATTCTGATAGGTCTGCCTTTATATGTTTCTTGACCTTTTTCCCTCAATGCTTTTAATATCCTTTCTTTGTTTTGTGCATTTGGTGATTTGACTATTATGTGGCGGGAAGAATTTCTTTTCTGGTTCAGTCTGTTTGGAGTTCTGTAGGCTTCTTCTATGTTCATGGGCATCTCTTTCTTTAGTTTAGGGAAGTTTTCTTCTATAATTTTGTTGAAGATATTTACTGACCCTTTAAGTTGTAAGTCTTCACTCTCTTTTATACCTATTATCCTTATGTTTGGTCTTCTCATTTTGAACTGTATATCCCGGATGTTTTGGGTTAGAAATGTTTTGCATTTTGTGTTTTCTTTGACTGTTGTGTCAATGTTTTCTATGGTATCTTCGGCACCTGAGATTCTCTCTTCTACGTCTGGTATTCTTTCCTAGGATTTTTATCTCCAGAGTTGTCTCTCTTTGTGATTTCTTAACTGTTTCTACTTTCATTTTGAAGTCTTGGATGGTTTTGTTCAATTCCTTCACCTGTTTGGTTGTGCTTTCCTGTAGTTCTTTAAGGGATTTTGTTTCATCTTTAAGGGCTTCTACTTGTTTACTTGTGTTCTCCTGTAATACTTTAAGGAATTTTTGTGTTTTCTCTTCAAGGGCTTGAACCTGTTTAATTGTATTCTGTTTAGCTGTATTTCTTTAAGGGAGTTATTCATGTCCTTCTTAAATTCCTGTATTACCATCATGAGATATGATTTTAGATCCAAATCTTATTTTTCTGGTGTTTTTGAATATCCAGGACTTGCTGTGGTGGGAGTACTAGGTTCTGATAAAACCAAGTAGTCTTGGTTTCTGTTGGTAAGATTCTTGTTTGCCTTTTGCCATCTGTTGATCTCTGGTGATAGATGTTCTTGCAGTCTCTGGCTGGAGCTTGTTCCTCCTGTGGATCTGTAAGCCTGTGTCAGCACTTCTGGGAGATCAGCTCTCTTCTGGTAAGACCTGCGTGCAGAGGGCTGTGGAATGGATATCCTTCCTGAGTCCTGTGGTCAGAGCAAACCCTGGAGACAGGATCTTCACTTGTGGGAAAGGTGCAAAGAAGGGTGTGGATCTGCTGTCCCTACTAGGTATAGATGGAGGTAGAGGGGATCTGGTGTCTGCTGCCCTGCCCCTTCTGAGGTCTCTGCCTCCAGGCTGGTCTTGAGTCCCTGGGATGGAACAGTCCCTGGAAACAAACTCTGTGCTTGCTGAAAAAGGGCAGAGAGAGCTGTGCATCCACAGTCCCTCCTAGGTGTAGACAGAGGTAGAAAAAAAGCTAAGGTCTATTTAATAGCAAGAAATCCATTGCGAGGCCATTGAACTTAGAGGAGAACCTATTCTTGCCACTTTAATAAATCAGGATTATTCTGAATTGCATCCTACATACTTATCCTTATGCCTACAGATTAAGTGTAGCTCTTATCCCTCACATATGTAGACAGAGACCATTACAGAAACCGCAACTACTCAAAATGCAAATAACAACTGACTATGAATTGCCCAACCACAATTGAAAGCTATATAACAACACCTTTACATATAAGGGTCAAGGAACATAATGAAAAACAGTATGAAAAGATAGAGGCAAGAGAGGGTAACTGCTATAAAATTCTGTCTCTGATGTGAGATAGAGAAGTTGCTCCTGTGAAATCACTAAATGGCTGCCTAAACAAAACTTGAACAATGATAACCCAAATTTACATTGGATTGAGAATAGGCAACTCTCATAGGACCCTGGAAGAAGAACTACAAGAAGTTAATGACTACAAAGAAATGGAGAATCAGATTTCTCTCAACAGGAGCCCCATATTTGGTTATCCAATACCAAGTGTTCAATCTTAAACGTGTAGCTCACACACACACAGAGACATACACACACCACACACACTTTTTTTTTTTTACTGTTTCTTTTGTTGTTTAGTGCAAGCAACACTAAAGATATGGCAGATTATATAGTTTAGGAGAGAAAGGGGCTCAGGAATTGAGAAGGGTATGTAAGGAGGAGAGGGAGGGAATATAATGTAAACACCAAACAGACGAGTCTCTATGGGGAAAGAGGTTGCTAACATGTTAGGAAATATGCATGGGCTAAAGAGTATAAACCAATTCTAGATTTTCAGTATGGAAATGACATGATCCAAATTCACTTGCACCTTGGTACTGACTGTCTTTAGTGATATTATCATAGTCTCACAGCCCTGTGAGACAGATAAGCTACAGTCATATCACACACAGTTAAGAGAGAGAATGGAAATATATGAACAAAGCATTTTAAGCAGGTAAACTACATGTACTCACATGGATGCAATATGGGTGGAAAAGGGGATAAATGTATATTTTAGGTGAATGATTATTTTTCAGACATATATTTATTGAGGTAAAAGTTTTTTGGGGGATATCTAAACAGGGTTGTGTAGAAAACCAGGTCTTGGTAAAGAAATGCTTCTGTCAGGGCAGGTATGTTTGAAGGTTTCTTGTGTCAAAGATTATGAAAGAAATATGATCAGGAAGAAAAAACAAAGGGCATAAACCAATTCTATAACTTTACCTATCAAACCACATGCAACATCAACTTTGAAACCCCTAGAAATGTATACCCTTAGGGCAGCCCTGGTAAGTCATTGAATGGCTATTAGAGGCCAGTAGACTGAGCTTTAATGGTGGTTCCCATACATCCCCAATGTGAGAGATTATGTTATAATATGTGTCCTGAGTCCAAAGTCTTGCTGAGTGTTTTAATTCTTAGTAAAGTTAAGGTACTTCAGGAAATGAATAGTTAAGAATTAGTACCTAAAGAGTCAGGAAAAGCCCATACAAGTCCACTAATTTTTGGTGACATGGAAGCTAGATCTTCTACCAGATTTCAGTTTTCATATGACTGCCATAACAAGTGTGCACAGCCTAGACTTTACCATCAAAATCACTTATTTCCTGGTGGGTGGGTCAGCAGTAGCACTGGCCTCTGATGAGTTATTTTTATTTGCGTCACAGAACCTTTCCATAATATATGGGTAAAAGAAAGGAGGGAGCCTGCCAGGGATCAGGGAAGGGTTGTTCATGAGTGGATAAACCAGTGTCCTCTGGCGCTTTCTTGTTCTCAGAATTACACTATTCTTTTGAGATTAGATGTCATCTGATATCTTACTGAAAGTACTGTCATCTAGGACACCCATATCTGTTAAATGTTTCAACATTTGTTAAACAAACTTGTACAAACAGACACCTAGACTTTTTTGCTTCTACACATAGACTAGAGTTGCTGTCAGCCTGCATCAGAGAAACTTCTTTTCTTCAGGAGGTGGCAGTTAATGCAGAGACTCATCATTGGTCATAGTACTGAATTCCAATGAAGGCATCTTTATCATACTTTTCAGTGTGCAGGAAACAACACAAAGTTGAGGTAAGAAAGATTATAAACAGAGCCAAAGGGTGGAAAAGGGTGCTATATAATACTGTTTTGGGATAGGTCATGGCCACTACAACATGAACACAAAAATATACATACACAAAGGAATGTTGGTAGGATGTGAACTGGGTGGGTAAAGGAGATATAAAAGATTAGTAAGATTGGGTAATGATATGAACAATATGTACACTATATATATATATATGTACAATATATACACACTATATATACATGAATATATATATATATCCTTACAGAATGTGTTTTCTTTCCTTAAATTATATTTTATTTTTCAATTAGTTATTTTCTTCATTTACATTTCAAATATTCTCCCTTTTCCTGGCTTTGCCTCCAAAAACCCCCTATTCCCTCCCCCTCCCCCTGCTCACCAACCCACTTCTCCTGCTTCCTAACCCTGGCATTCCGCTACACTGAGCCATAGAGCCTTCACAGGACCAAGGGCCTCTCCTACCATTGATGACCAACTACATATGCAGCTACATATGCAGCTGGAGCCATGAGTCCTACCATGTGGACACTTTGGTTGGTGGTTTAGTCCTTGGGAGCTCTGGGGGTATTTGTTAGCCATGGAAGGAGTTAGAGACAAAGTGTGGAGCAGAGACTGAAGGAATGACAATCCAGAGACTTCCCTACTTGGGGATCCATCCATATATAATCAAACTCAAACACTACTGTGGATACCAACAAGTACTTGCTGACAGGAGCCTGATATAGCTGTCTCCTGAGAGGCTCTGACAGAAGTGCCACAAATACAGAAGTGGATGCTCACAGCCATCCATTGGTCTGAGCACAGGTTCCTCAATGAAGTAGCTAGAGAAAGGATTCAAGGAGCTGATGAGGCTTGAAGCCCCATAGGAGGAACAACAATATGAACTAACAAGTACCCGTAGAAATTATTTTCAAAGAATGAATTTGAGTGGCTAACACACAATGAGAAATACAACGTTCTGATTTTTCTCTCATTACTTTTTACCCTTTATTGAGTTTTACATTGCAAAAACCCATCAACAATTGAGAAACTTGGTAAACTATACTGAAAGATGTGGTCTTAAAGTGGGACACATTTTTAATGAGTAGCATGAAAACACTGGACATATGCTTAAAATAGTTTATGGAAAATATTTGACATATAGATTAAATATTGCCTGATACTTTAATCCAGTAAGTAATTCCTATCAGCCCATAAGAGTTAAAACTGTACCTTCTTTCCTTTATAGACTAAAATTCAAATATAAGCATTTTTAAACGAAAAAGTGACTCCTCCAAAGAAACAAGCATCATTCCTTTATACTTTCCTGCCTTTTTATCTTTTCATTTTTTATTTTGTTTTTTAATTTTTATTGGACACTTTATTTATTTAGCATTTCAAATGTTATCCCATTTCCTGGTTTCCTTTTTGCAAACCCCTATTCCTTCCCCCTCCTCGTGCTTCTATGGAATACTCCACCACCCACTCACCCACTCCCACCTCACTCTGTTGGCATTCTCTACAAAGGGGCAATGAGCTGTCACAGAACCAAGGGCTTCTCTTACCATTGATGGCAGATAAGGCCATCCTCTGCTATATATGCAGCTAGAGGCATGGCAACTCCTTCAGTTCCTTCAGTCCTTTCCCTAACTCTAGCACTGGGGTCCCCGTGCTTAGTTCAATGGTTGGCTGCCAGAATCCACATCTGTATCTGTCATGCCCTGGCAAAGACTCTATATGAGGAGACAGGTGTATGTGGCTCCTGTCAGCAAGCACTTCTTGGCATCCACAATAATGTCCTGGTTGATGTTTATATACTGGATGGAACCCCAGGTATGGCAGTTTCTGGTTAGCCTTTCGTTCAGTCTCTGCTCCACATTTTGTCCCCTTACTTCCTTTAGACAAGAGCAGTTCTGGGTTAAAAACTTGGAGATGAGTGGGTTGCACCATCTCCCAAATGTGGCATTTGCATAACCTCTGGATATGGTCTCTATGAATTCTTTCTCACATTTGCTGGACATTTCAGCTAATCTCATCCCTGTTGGGTGCTGGGAGCCTCTTGCTCTATTGCCAACTGTGACTTTCTGGTAGCTACCCCAATTTTCCCATACCCCATTGCTACACACCTCTGTTCAATTTCCTGACAATCTGTGTATCATGCCCATAACCTCCCATACTTATCCTGCCTCCCTCCTTTTTGATTCCCCCAATTCTCTTCTTAAGTCCCTCCTACCCTCTACCTACTGTGAGCATTTTACTGAAGCATCCATACTTTGGTCTTCTTTTTTCTTGAGCTTCATAAGGTATGTGAGTTGTATATCAATGAGTATTCTGAGTTTTTTGCCTAATATCCACTTATCAGTGAGTATATACTATGGGTTATCTTTTGGGACTATGCTACCTCACTCAGGATGATATTTTCTACTTCCATTCATTTGCCTGCAAATTTCATGAAGTCATTGTTTTTAATATATGGGTTGTATTTCATTATGTAAATATACTACATTTTCTGTATCCATTTCTCTTTTGAGGGACATATGGTTTGTTTCCAGACCCTGGCTATTATAAATAAGACTTCTATGGACATAGTAGAACATGTGTACTTGCTACAAACTAGAGCATTTTTTTGGGTCTATGGCCAGGAGTAGTATAGCTGGGTCCTCAGGTATAAATATTTACAGTTTTCTGAGGAACCACCAAACATATTTCCAGAGTAGTTGCACCAGGTTGCAATCCCACCAACAATGGAGGAGTGTTCATATTTTTCCACATATTCACCAGCCTCTGCTGTCACCTGAGTTTTCTAACTTAACCATTCTGACTGATGTGAAATATAATCTCATGGCTGTTTTGATTTGCATTTCCCTGATGACTAAGTATGTTGAACATTTCCTTAGGTGCTCATGGCCATTCACTATTCCTCAGTTGAGGATTCTTTGCTTAGCTCTGTACCACATTTTTTAAATAAGTTTATTTGGTTCTCTGGAGTCTAAGTTCTTGAGTTCTTTGTGAATATTGGATATTAGCCCTCTATCAGATTTGGGATTGGTAAAGATCTTTTGTCCAATTGGTTGGTGGCCCTTTTGTCCTACTGATGGTGTCCTTTGCATTACAGGAGCTTTGCAATTTTATGAGGTCCCATTTGTCCATGGTTGGTCTTAGGGCTAAAGCCATTGGCCTTCTGTTCAGGAAATTTTCCTCTGTACCCAAGTGTTCAAGGATCTTCACCACTATATCTTCTATCAGATTCAGTGTATATGGCTTTATGTGGAGGTCCTTGATCCACTTGTACTTGAGCTTTGTACAGGGAGATGAGAATGGATCGATTTGCTCTCTTCTACATGCTGACCTTTAGTTGAACCAGCACCATTTGTTGAAAATATTGTTTTTTTCCCCCCACTTGATGGTTTTAGCTCTATGACAAAACAAAATTTAAGCAATATCTTTCCACAAATCCAGCTGTACAGAGAGTACACAAGAAGGGTAACTGCACCCATGAAAAGAAAGGAAATAATGTTCTCACAACAAACCCAAAAGAAGAGAAACATACACACACATACACACACACACACTCACACACACACACACACCGCGCCTACAACAAACATACCAGGAATTAACAAGCACTGGTATTTAATATCTCTCAACATCAATGAACTTAATTCTCCAACAAAAAGACACAGACTAACAAACTGGATACATAAACAGGGCTAATCACTTTGCTACATATTAGAAACACACCTAAGCAACAAAGACTGACACTATGTCAGAGTAAAGGGCTGGACAGTAAAGGACAGTGTTAATAGGAGAAATCAGGAACATACAGGCAAGAAAAAGTTCATTACTACATCTATATCTGATAGAGGGCTAATATCCAAACTATGTAAAGAATTCAAGAAAATAGACTAAATGAAACAAAACAAAACAAAAACAAAAACAAAAAACCTGTTTTTAAAAATGGAGTATAGAGCTAAACAGAGAATTCTCAACTATTGCTCTATGCTCTAAGAGTAAACGGTATTCATGATGTTTGGCATGTTATCAACACCAATAAACTGAACCCATCATGTTAATAATGCAGAACTTGTGCATAATTTAAAATACTAATTAGGAGGATAATGAATATACTCCATAAGAGAACAAAGTAACCACCTTAATGTGCTCCTTTAATTTCTCTTCAAGTTATGGTGAACTCACATCTGCTTGGCATTTTTCTCATACAAGCTAAAATGATTTCCATGTCTCCTACTGAGAACTTGTTAACGCCAGCATCTCCAGCAAGAGTAGTTTATAAAACAATGGTCATTTGCTACACTAATTCAAACGTGAAGATTTTTCTTCTGTGATTTTCACTCATTCTAACATTTTCATGAATCATTATGATTCTTTTTTCATTATCAGTTAATAACATTATCATAGATTTCTATAGAAGTTTCACTGTTTCACTGGATATGCCATTATTTAATAAAGTCTTGATAGCTTTTGAATACTTTGGTGAATGATATGAGGAAAGGTTATACAATATCAGCTTTTTCTGTGTCTTTAATTTGAAGTGGAATAAGTAAAATATTGAGTTATGAATATTATATAGAACACATGCTTATCCATCAGTGATTCTTCTACTGCAAAATTTAAAGCAACAAATGTTTAAACATTTAAACAAAATTTAAAGCAATATAATATTCAAGATATTTCTTCCTTTGCCTTGAAAATTAAAATGACAAGCCACTTATTAAAAAGAACCACAAATCATATTATTAAAAAACTACAAGGACCTGTTTTGCAGATTTTAAATACAGAAAAATACAAAAATCATAAAGTATAGAAATATATCTTAATGATAATGTAAGTAGATTATTTCACAGTAAGACTTGTCACATATCAGAAATCAATAAGAAAATTATCAATTTTCCAAAGATTAATTGCCAAATAATTTTCAGTTCAATAAGGACAATGTATCTGATGTTTGGAAAAATGTAGGTAGGTGGAAAATATATAAATAAGTTTTACATCTATATATTGATTTGGAGAAAGGGATCATTAATTAAGAGCAGTGGCTGCTCTTGTAAAAGGCCCATGTTCAGTTTCTAACACCATATTGAAGTTCACAACCATATGTAACTTCATATACAGGGACTCCAATACCATTTTCTGTTCTGTATCGCATTCCTTACTTATGCCAAATATTCAATTGCCTAAACATATGGGATGCCTTTTTAATTCAAACCACCACATTATTTTCTCTATCCTCTTTGTATCATGTTGTAGCATAGTACAAAATTAACATAGTTAAACTTTAAATGTTCCCATTTCTTCTATAGCCATGATTCCTAAATTGAAGGATTTCTTTCTTTCCTGTGACTTGGTTCTGCTGACCTAGAGGTTTTCTTTCCAGATAGAGAGCTCTCCTACCAAAATATAAAACTATTACATTGTGCTGAAACCTTAGACTTCTTCTGGCCCAATTTGATTTTCAACAGGATAAATAATAACTAAATATTTAAAGGTGTGACTGTTCCAAGAAGTATTGGATTGAGTCTTAACACTACAGGTAAGAAAGGTTAACACTGGAGGACAGAAAGCTATTCAAGGTTTCCCATGTGTTACCATGTGCTCTTACTCATGTCAATGAGAAACAATAAAATGATCCTGGCAGGATGATAAAAATCCCAGGCACTTCAGGGATAAAGTTACACTTTAGAAAAAGAACAAAGATATACTGAAGAGATTGTTGAAGGTAAAGGAAATATATAATCAGTTGTAGAAGAAAATCATTATAAAGTCTAGGTAAGTTCACATGACCACTTTCAGAAATGAGATTTGTAATTTTTTAATTAACAAAATAAAAGATTTGTAATTAAAATGAATTTATCTGTCCTGTTTTGTTAAGAACATGCTTATGTGTATATGAATGTATACTGAATTGATACTCATGTTTTCTCTTCTATTTCTTTATCATGTAGTATTACATTAATTGAAATAATATGAGTTACCAAATATTGTAAATATATGTTGTCATATGTAAAAGGCTAAGCATTCATTAATGGACTTTGTGTCTATTCTCAAATATATAATGTTCTTGTGGTTGTACATGGGGTACTTATACCATGTTAGGGGAAATTGTGACCTAGTTACTGTTTTCATTTGGAAATTAAGGATGACATAAAGATAAGTGGTTGTGTCAAATTGATAAGAGGAAGTCTTTGTGATAAATAATCATGACTGTCAACTGTATCTGGGATCAATCAAAACTCAAAACTCAGCTAAAAGCATTCCTGTCAGGGATTTTCTTCATCATATCATTTAAACCAAACTGATTCCCTAAATCAGGGAGGCATGGTTCAGTTGCAGCACAGATAAAATACATAAAACAAGGAAATTGATTTTTTCCTGATATCTTGAAGTTAGTTGATCTATCTAGTTGCTGTAGCATTCCTCAGTTGATGTGAGAACCAACATTTCCCACATTCAAGCTGAAAAGATTTTAATTGCCAACTTGATAGAAGCTAGAGTTATCTGGGAAGAAGAACTTCAACTGAGAAAATGGTTCCATCACATTTTTATAGGAATGTGGTTGTGCCCAGCTCTGAGCACATGTATGCCTCTGACATGTATACCATGGCATATATATATATGCCTGTATTCATACTCCTGAATGCACAGAAATATCTTAATTTTATTTTCTTATATAAGAAGTCACAAATTTGATAGCAAGTGGAGTATTACAAGTGGACTTATCAGGCAGGGACCTGTAGAAATACAAAGACCAATGTGGTAATTTATTATAATATCCAAACAAGTAAATTGATACTCTAGGACCATGCAGTGTAGGATCAGGGTATAGTAGTGTTTGGTTCTATTGATTTTGCTGTACATATTTTTTGAACTTCAGAAACGGGCCTCTGACTCTATTCAATTTATAGAATCATGATTTTTAGTAAATTAATTAACAAATCTCATGTTAGAAATAAATCATAGTTAAATTACACAACATTCTCACCCATGATAATCACTTTTCTCTCTATTCTTGAACAAACATAGAAGGTACTCTCTGAACAATAATCAACTCAACTTAATTATGCATGACACTGAAATGGAGACATTATCCTCATCGTGAATGCCTGCAATTTAAATGGCTAATAATGATTCCTCATATCTCATTTAGTGTGTAAGTGTGGGTTATTTATGTGAATTTTAGAAATTATGGCAATGTGGCAGGTTTTGGGAAGTATCCTAATAGGCAGAAACAGAGAGCATGAGAGCTCTTTTTGTGTTATGTTACCAAGGAGAGACAGAAGCCTTAAGACATTGTCATTGCCTCAGATAAGTAAGTTTGAAGAGCTAGCCTGTATTTGCTATTTCTCTGTAAGGCCAGTGCAAAAAGGGTTTACCTTCTATGACAAAGTATTGAGTAAATGTTAAAGTAAAGCATTTTCCAATGTAAACTTAGTGTCTGAAATTTTGACAATAAGATAATAAATGGTTGAAATAATTGTAAAACTATTTACTGGGTAGATTTTTTGAGTTTCACACTCTCTATTAGAAAGCCTTTGGGTCCAGGCATAACACAGGATACACCGGCTAATGATATAAAGACATAAAAGATGAATGGGCTCTGCTGTTGCACCTAATAATTTACCTGGCACAGAGACATGAAAATGTATGCAATACACACATACACACACACACACACACACACACATACACACAAAGTGGGTGTTAACTCAGAGCTCTATAACAGAAGCTCACACCATAAAGGTGATTCATGGAATATTCTAATTTCATTCCCTTCCTCTTTGTTATTTAAAAACATATGCTTGTGATTTATTTTTTTCAAGATTTCTTAATTTTTTTAAAAATTTCAAGTTGACAATTATTTACATGAATTATCTCTATAATTACTTTTAAATGAAAATTTACATATCTTAATCCATTTAAAATCAGTATGAAACCTTTGTATGTTTGAATAATTTCTCATACAAAATTATATTTTAAAATATCCATAGCGTTTGGCTTTACATTTTAAGAATATTATATTTATTTATTTTGTGTTTGTGTGTGTGTCTGGGTGTGTTTATATGTGTGGGTGTGCATGAAAATAGAGGGAACATGGGGAGGAGAAGAGAACTGAGAAGAGGAGGAGAAGTGGAAAGGAAGAGGGAGAAGAGAGTGGAGTGAAGGAGAGTGAGAAGGAGAAAAAGATGGAGGGAGGCATTTGCTACAGTAAGAGTGTCTGAATCAGAAGACAGACTTGATGTTATGTCTACAGACCAGGACATCTCACAAGTACTTAGCTAAGCTTGCTTTTCATCCCTTTGATATCTGTCTTAACAAAATAAACCATATTCTCAGAGCTGCATCTGAATTTAATGAACTGCAGTTTGTTTTAAAGTATATGAAGAAAATTTAGCCCACCTAGACATTTACAACAAAATGATACATTTGAATGACTCCTATGGATCATTGCAAATAGCTTTGATACTACATGAGAACTTAGTAAATGATAATTTTGTAAGACCAATTACAATGTAGATTTCTAAATATTCTATCATTACATAGTTTATAATTCTGATATTTTTATTAAAGCTTCAACTATTCATTTGAGCCTTTTCACTCAAAGGGTCTCAATTCACTGTGATCACATTGCTCGTAAAACTGGAGAATAGAAATGCATTCCTGATGAGGAAATACTATGTAAGATACAGTGAAGGGAGCCTGTGCAAGTCTCTTCCTTCCATCTTACTTTATTTCATCTATTCTTTTTTTTTCTGAGACTAGTCTTGTTTTGCCTTGTGGCTACTGGAATTGTATTTCTTGGTTTAACTGATATTAAGTGTGTTTCTAAGTATCACTTTGCTTAGTTTGCTGCTGGTATAGCAGTTAGTTTGCTTCTCGTGAGTATCAGTGCTGTTTGTGTAAACACACACAAAATAGACTGGTCACTAAGACATTGCTAATAATAATAGTATCAGAAGTGCTATCCAACAGAGCATAGGAACAAGACACGAGACAATAAAAACATGAAAAGGCTGGGCAACATGGTATTACCACAAACCATAAATCCTCAATTACCAAATCCAAGGATTCTAACAGAGCTGAAGGGATGTATAAATAATTCAGAAGTGTGCCCAGAAAAAAAAATAACCTCTGATTTCAAAGTGAATATAAAGAACTGGATGAATCATGTAAGAAAAACATTTCAGAGCAAATATTAGAAAGTCAACTATGTGAAAGAAAAATACAGTAGGAAAACCGATATACCAAAAAATTAAACAGAAACATTTGAACTATAAAAATGGCATCAAAGTATTAAAGGCACAGTAGAAAGCATCACCAATAAAGTAACTTAAGCAGAAGAAAAAATAGGTATAGAAGACAAACTCGGGAACAAAACACATTCAAACATCTATACAGGGAAAGAGAGATGCTGAGCACAGCATAAGAAACCCGTGTTATGATCTAGGACAGCTTTGCAGTCCATGGACCAGAAAAGGAAGCTAAGGCTTAGAAAATGTGTTTACTGGAATTATAAGCAAATACTCCAAAATCTAGGTTAAGCTAGGATCCATCTTATTAATGGTCATTCAAGAGTAAGAAGCCTTTTGAATCCCCAAAATACATAACCAAAGAAGAACATATTTGACTCACTGTAGTCAACAAACCAGAACTACAGGGAAAAAAGAAAAGAAAAGAAAAGGAAAAGAAAGGAAAGGAAAGGAAAGAGAAGGGAAGAAAGGAATGAGTATAATTTTTACAAGCTGCAATGGAAATATATCAACACATTTAAATAGTTTTACCAGACAGAATAACACTAGACTCCTTGGCAGAAAATCCAAAAGCCCTTAAAACATGGAAAGATAAGTTAAAGTCCTGAAAGTAAATAACTGCCTTGAAACATTATATACAAAAGCATTATTTTAAGAATGAATAAATCATCTTCAACTCACTCAAAAAGAAAATGAGCTGATATGAACAGATGAAATAAAACAACAAAAAAAGCAAAAGCAAATGGGTAATAATCCAAGAAATTACAGAAATCAGTAAAGAACAGCCCAGGACCTGATAGATTTGCTAGCAAACTCTATGTAACACTTAAGGATGAGCAAACACCAAGGTTACTCAAATTGTTTTATAAAATAGAAAGGAGGATATTGTGAAACTCACTGTAAAATGTGCCATTACTCTGATGTAAACATAGTAAGTAGATGAAGTGGTTGGAGCCCCTCAAGAAACTCAATATTATTGGAGGATCTATAGATAGTTCATGCCTGGAGAAGGAAGAAAATTCACTCTGTTTAATAGACATTGCCACTATAGTTTGTTAATGTCTCAGTGTTAATGTCTCACTGGCTACATATTCATGTCTACATGAGTAATACTAATTGAACTCAGTGTTATTATTAATCTGAAGAAAAAAGTAGACATGATTATTGGATGTAACCTCAGGGAGTTGAAGGGTGATGGTGGCAGATGTATATGATTGATATGCATTACATAAATAAAAGAAATTTTCAAATTTTAAAACATTTTACTTGATTAATTAAAGTAGGAAAACAATACAATTTCAAAAATAAAAAAATTGCAGTGAATAAGAAAATTGCAGACCAATTTTTTCTAATGAATTCAAGCACAAATATTCTCAATGAAACTCTTGCCAATTTCATTCAAGAACACATTTTAA
Source organism: Mastomys coucha (assembly GCF_008632895.1). Taxonomy (NCBI): domain Eukaryota; kingdom Metazoa; phylum Chordata; class Mammalia; order Rodentia; family Muridae; genus Mastomys; species Mastomys coucha. Next base: position 11,760,645 of record NW_022196891.1, read on the forward strand.
AAGTTCATACATTGTGGCCAAGTTGGTAAATTAAAAAATGTGAAATTACAACACACTAATCCATAATTGTAATTAAGCACTAAATAAACTTAAGGACAGAGACTACATGATTATTTTAATTGGTGTAGAGCCAACCTCCAACACTTTTCCAAATTATTCCATGATAAAAGCTGTGAAAAAAATAGGAACAGAAAGAACTTACCTTAATATAATAAAAGCTATGTACTGCAAACCGATAGTAAACATACTAAATGTATAACAATTGAAATTGTTTCCAATTACATACAACAAACAAGAAAAAATGTATGCATACACTCTTTCTATTCTTTATTAATATAGTGCCAGTAAAGGCCAGAGAAAGATATTGGATGTAGTGTGTAGTATTCTTTCTGACTCTTCCTTATCCCTTAGAAACAGCCTCTGTAGTTGAATCTAGAATTTGTCATTTTTGATACGATGCCTTTTTAGGGGGGTTGATAGGGTGCTTTCTTATTGAACTCCTGACTGTAGCCATCTTTTAGCACTGGGGTCCCAGGTGTACAGGGTGGCATGCATGTTTGACGTTGGTCAACATATGTTAAAACTTAACTCTTCAAAACTACACAGAAAATGTTCTACCCAGTGATGAATCAGAGAGCTGCATTTGTGTTAATTTGTTATCCAGGATTTATGAAGAATTTTTTTATGGAATAAAGTTAAACATTTCTTAAGATATGAGGCATGGAATTGGAATAAAATACCATGTGTGCTGTGCATCAGATGCTTCTTGTTGCATATAGGACCCCAGGTAAAAACCAGTTAGGACTTTTTGAAATATGTGTCATTTTTACTTATATCAGAGGAATTAATTGATCCCCCAAGAGGCCCATTGCTTGATCCAAAGTGCCAATTTAACAGAGTTAACTAGGATAATTCTATTACCAGATAGTATTGTAAGATAATATTTGAATACAAGCATCTTTGATTTCCTAAAAGAGGGATGATTTCCCTTGCTTGTAGCATCTCTTCATAAGGACTGTGCATCCAAATTGGTATTTCCAAGGCAAACTCCCAAAATGATAAAAACATTGCCTTGACTGATCCAAGATGCTTTTCTAAATTAATCAAACTCTGAGAAGTATGGTAATTATACAGAAAAATAATCACAGATTAAAGCCAAGCACCATGAAGAGTAGAGGGGATGGAGAAGGGTGATGTCACTGGTCACTGATGGATGCCAGACTGAAATTCACAAACTTGCTGAAAAATTGCCACATGAACATGGACTCAAAGACAGTCAAGCCATTCATCAAGGTAAGAGAAGCCAGCTCTCCTGTCTGAATGCACTGGAAACAACACTGATTTTCAACAACATCAAGTTATTTTTTTAAATATGATTAACAAATATGACACCACCTAAAACTTACTTAAAAGAATAAAATTGCTCATTTTTCCTTTAATTCTTCCTAGAAACAACCAAGTCTTACTTTATAATATATTAATACAATCATATATTAATGACTATGTTTTGAATGAGGATTATCTGAAACATAGAATTTAGCAATATAAAAAGATCTGAGCTTTGCAAATCTTTGTTCTTTAGTTAACCAATTATGTGCAGATGGAGAAGCAGTGAACATAATCAAATGTAAATGTTTCATCTTTTCCCTCATCTTTAAGATAATTCAAGTTCTATCATTCATTTTGAGCCAAGAACTACAGAGTGTGTTGTATTTATGCTTCTGTATCTGCTGTGGACTGAGATGTGGAAGTCCTTTGTGTCATCATTAAAAAGTCATTTGAACAAATAACCAGAGAAAGGCTCCTTACTTCTAAACAGCATCTTCCCCCTCTCAATCCAAACGAATCAAAACCACTGGGGTTCAAGTTTTTGTGAAAACTGAAATATTCTGCCTTCTAATTGGAAGTCTTAATAGCTCCATCATGCTATCACATTCCCCAAAAAAGATTAATGTGGACCCTACCAAATTAGTCCATGTGCTTTCTCAGTGCCATATCAGTTAAGCTGTCTGAGAACAAGCTGGTAGAAAGGATTAGATGTAAGAACCATGAGAAGGAAAAGCCTTGCTAAATGTGTAGCCTGTACCCTTCCTGTGAAAAGCATTGTAACATTCTATATTATAAAATAGTTACAGCCCTGAAAATGCAATGGGCCTTTCAAATGAAAAATAAAACTTATTTCTATGATAAAACAGGAGTCAAAATTAAGTAATCAAAAGTCAAAGTGAATGCTGTTTAAATGTAGTTGAAGCATGAGTTCAGATGTCTTAATAAGCTATGAATAATATTGAATTATACTGATTTGTTTACCTTGGGTTCAGTAGAAATTTTTAATTATCAACTTTATATCAAACACCCAGACACAGAAATCACAGGAGTTGTGCTTTCCTTAGTCTTTTATGCATATTCTACAAAATATATTAATGACCTATGAATGGAAGACTTTTACCAAAATATTATTTCACTGTTTTCTTTTCCAACTTCTAAACTACCCTTGGTCTCAAATCTAAAACTACTTAAGATTTTGTTAATTTTATTGTCCATGTTATAATGTATTTTGAAAATATTTTCTTATTTCAGCTGCATCAATGTTGTTTTCTAATAATAATCCTTAATAAATAAATAAAACATTAGATGTACCAAATATACTCTTGCTCCCATAACTAGTGCTTTAAAGTAATGTCTTCCAAATTGAAACATTTATCTCCTTGATTTAAGCTCCTTAAGACATAAGATGGTAGACAACTTCTTAGACTTAGAACATCCATGAAACTGACAAGTTTCTCAATGATTATTACTTCTTCAAATATGAGTTATTTCTCATCTACTTGACATGAGCTAGAGTCACCTGGGAAGAAAGGACCTAATTTAAGAATTACCTCTATCATATTAGTCTATGGGCAGTTCTACAAAGTATTCTTTTTTATTATTGATTAGTAGGAGAACCTAGCCCACTGTGTATGGGCCCCTTCCCATGCACAAAAACTGGACTATGTAAGAAAACAACGTGAACAAGCAAGTAAGCAGTTTTCCTCTTCCAAAGCCCATGCTTCAGTTTATCCCTTCAGGGTCCTGCCTTAAGATCTTGTACTGACTTCACTTCTGTAATCTTTTCTTCTCCAGGTACCTTTTGGTCAGTATTTTACCAGAGCAACAGAAAGCAAAGTAGACAACCAAAATTGTGTAAACAGTAATGGCTACTGAAGAAAAAGACTCCTCCACCTGTAGAGTCGCTGTCAAGCTGTACAGAGAGTTTCATGAGTGTGACTCATCCTCGAATGGGCTTTTCAGTGATAATGTTATCTATGTGCAATCACTTTTCATACTCCTATAAGCAACCTCATTGACTCATCTTTGATTTTGTGGAATATTTTCTTTGTTCTTCGGTCAATTGAAGGAAACCGGCCCGCAGTTTCACTTCATTCCGTGGGTGATTCACGAACAGGGGAACTCGAGATTCTGTAAAATAAGCGGGTAGGGAGAAAAGAGAGACGACACCAGGAAAGTGTTCTTATCGAGGTGTGTACTTTACTTAGAGAAACGGAATATATATATTCTTGAGGCAACAGAGTCAAGCCTTTCGGCAGATAGGTGAGAGCGGGGAAACGGGCATATCAAAGCAAGAACTCCAGGCAGGAGGGCGGATCAAAGTTTTAGTCCCTATGAATACTGGGCTCTCGGTTCTGGCTTTAATCTCTCGAGCTGGCTCCAGACCCCTGGTGAGTCGAGTCGAGGTGCTGTCTCTGGTGTCAGTTGAGACCTCTCTGTGAAATCAGCAGGGCTGCCACATTTCACCCTTAACTGACTAAAACAAAATAGGGGAATGCGATATGATCTTGGCACAAATACATGGGCAAGTTGCGGAACGCCTTCTGGCTCCACCCTACAAGGCAATAACGCACAGTGGGAATTCCAGGCCAAGAAACGTCTGTTACCCAGACCAGCCTTCATCCACTTGCCGCCTACGTTGGTTTCCCAGCCAAGAAGGGTCAGGTGCACACACTTCCATGCAAAATGCCAAGACTCGTCCGCAAACCCAAAGTCCAAGGTCCATCGTAATCTCCGAAGATGGCTGACGTAACTGTTTCAGTCAGGTGCAGAATTCAACAGGGCAGGGTGCAGCCAGGAGTCAGAGCTCATCGCCGGAGGCTGATTTCAGAATGATGCAAATCAGTTCTTAACAACTGCTGAGGAACCGAATTAACCTGTGAATGCCCGGAGGCTGCAGCGCTGCAGAGCCAGAAGGTGTAACTGAAAGTCGCTGAAGACCGAAGTTCAAAGTTCGGTCGCCAGGAATTAACCTCAAGGCAAAGCAAATCAATTCTT
>NW_022196891.1:11766685-11785806 GCF_008632895.1 Mastomys coucha
GAGCTGGCTCCAGACCCCTGGTGAGTCGAGTCGAGGTGCTGTCTCTGGTGTCGGTTGAGACCTCTCCGTGAAATCAGCAGGCCTGCCACAGTCAATACTGTCTCTGGAGTGAATGGACACTGTTCACACCTCCCCAGAGCGAGTCAGATAACAATGAGCATCACTGGTAAGTTTTATCCCACGATATGAAGCAATCATTAATCTGTTTCATTTAATGCCACCAAGAGCTATGAATCAGCTTCAACATCTCAATCTAGCTCCTCCATCTACGTCTTCTGCACCATGCTAAACTATATGACATAATCCTCATTGTTCAGCATAGGTTCACCTTAACTAGGTTTTACCAGTCTAATAGAACAGTGGTTCAAAATCATGGGATGAGATATATATGCTATTGATTCATGATTGTACTAAATAGAAATAGATTGTAAGTTGTGTGAAAAAGATCTCATAGAAAAGTTTTTATTAGTGTTCAGCATGCTCTCTGGGGTTAGGAATTCTATCACTATAGAGGAAAACTTCTATTTGATATACAAAACTAACTGTAGTAGTGGTGATAGAGATGGTTCAGTTGGTAAAATTTTTGAATATCTGACTTGGATCACCTACTATCCTATGATAAATCAGGTGGAACAGTGAATACCAGTAATCCCAGCATTTGGGACACAGAGTCATGATTTTGAGGACTTGTTGGCTAGGCAGATTAGACAAATCTGTCAGCTCCAGATTACACAAGGAATCATATCTGTCTTGGCATTACTATGTCTGTAATGAAACACCAAAACCATAGTAAAGTTGGGAAGGAGCTTATTTTAATCATAGCTACTTATAACAGTTTCTTGTCAAAATCAGAGTGAGACGGTACTCAAGCAAGGCAAGAACATGGTGGCTGGAGTTAATGCAGAAGCCATGGAGGACTGTTCCTTATTGGCTTGTTTGGTTTGATTTATTTTAGAACCCAGGACCAGCATTCCAAGGGCAACATCCCTCACAATAGTCTGACCCTTCTTTATCAATCGCTGCTTTAAAACAATCTCTATAGGCTTGCCTAAAGTCTTATGTTACAGAGGCATTTTTTTTTCAATTGAGGACCTCTCCACTTTGATGACTCTAGCTTGTGTCAAGTTGACATTAAATTATCCAGTACAGTGCCTCAAAAACTGAAATTGATAGTCTTTGAGGAAGATATCTCTTTATTGAATTTTAGCCTCTGTACATATGCAAAGATATGTGCACATAGATATGACATGCACAAAACGAAAATGACTGCCATTATTCTATAAAATGGATTAGAAATTTTATATATATTTTCTTAGACAGTGAAATGCAATTAAGTAATGGGTATATTTATATGAATCTAAGTACTTTAATAGCACTTTACACAAAGCAGTAATCATACATTTGTACATATTTGTGTATAAACTATCTATATATTATTCTATTAGTATAGTTAATTAAATGCTGTTAAATGATCATATATTTATACATATACAAAATGAACTACCTAAATATTATTTATAAATCCTCCATCCATCAGTATATTTACTATCCTTTAAAATACTCATGTAATTTGTAGAGTTAATTAATAGAATTGCATCTATTTTAGATACCATAAATATCATAAGAATATGAAATTTAATTCTCACCATAGTGAAAGGTGAAGAAAATGAAATAATAGTAATAATAACTTTAAATATATTAACTTTTATTTAAGAAGTTGGTAACAACCCTGTTAGTTTCAGTCATCACTTATTGATTTTTTTTCAGAGGTTAACTCATCTCAGGAACTGAAAGACAGACTAATTTAAAGACTACATAATACTAACCAGGATATCTTTTAAGTGCAACTACTTAGTTCCGATTTAATTTGTTTAGGACCAATCTAATGGCATTTATTCTTATCATCATTTACTTAGAGGTGGTGTTTTCTTTGTTTCTGATTTGTTTTCTTTTGTTTTGGTTTGCCTTCTATGAAATTATCCAAGGAATAGCATTTAGTATCTTCAGTTAAGAAAGGTTGAGATCAGTCAACTTGGAATTTCAGAAAACATATCAAAATACAATAAAAAATACCAAACAGCGCCCACAGAAGACATATGCTCAACAAAGAAGTGTTTCCCTAAATACACCAATCTTACTTAAAAAAACAAAGCCTGAATAAAATTATAGCTAAGAAATGGATTTGAAAAGAAAATGGCTATTCAGACAAATAATTTAAAGTTATCAATAAACTCACTTCTCAAAATACCAGGGAGAGGCCTTTTGGGAGCCACACTGAGACGCTTCCTCCTCTTCAGCAACAGGGGCATATTGAAGACTACTTTTAGTCAATGACAAATGAACTGAAATTACTAAAGCCCGGATGATGTGTATTGAAGAAGTGAGTTCATGCTGTGCATTTTAGCAGAATATATTACATGACTTAAAGGAAGAGACTAAAGTTAAATCTTCACATCTCTTCTAGAGGCATTTATAAACACAACAGTCCTGTATGTGCAATGGCTGAAACAACATAAAGTCAGTTAAGTGCCACTTCTGAAAGATGAGACTGGAATAAGAAGACACTCGTCAGTTCTAACTTCAAATGAATACTAATGGTTTGCTTTTTGGAAAAAATACTTCAATAATGAATAGTGGCTCAGTAATTATGCAGAAATTTCCATAAAATGTCCTAAAAAAACAATTGCTAGTGTAGGCATCCTAATTAAATTAGATTGTTAAAAAAGAAAGGATGGCAACTATGATTTACTTACAGAAACCTCCCACATTCTTCCTGTCTTCTATGTGACACACTAAGTTTAATTAGGGTTCCTTGTATGAGCATGAGTGAGGAAATATTGACTGAAGCATGGGCTACATTTCAGTGGCAATACCACTGAAAATAATGACACACACTTTCTTAACTAGTGTGTATGTGTGTGTGTGTGTGTGTGTGAGAGAGAGAGAGAGAGACATTATATGTGTGTGTGTTTGCACTTACCATAGCATACTTGTAAATTTTAGAAAAAAAAAAACTAGCTGGAGTTGGTTCTGTCCTTCCATCATAAATTGTACCTATCACCTTAAGATCTTCAGACTTCTCCATAAGTAACTTGACTTTCTGAAACATTTTGCTGGCCCAGTACAGGAAGACTCCTAGGCAAATCTTGAGAAAGTTTCCATAGTATCAGGGTGTTCATGCATGCAACAACAAGAAGTTAGTTTCTTTTTTACTTTCATTACCTTTTGTGGTATACAGTGAATTACTGTTTTGCCTTGTTATCAGATATGTTTATCAGCACTTTTTGTTTTGATGCAACCACAAATTTATTGTCTCACTTTTCTTTGGATAGACCATTGTTAGTGCATTGAAGACACATGTGATTTTTCTCTGACTTTGTACCCTGCATTTTTGATGAATTCTTTTCTTTTAAAAGTTGTTTTTTAATTATTTTATTTTCAGTTGTGTGTATGTATTTTTGTCTGTCTGTGTAATGGTATATAAACATGAGTACAAAGTGCATAAGGGCCAGAAGATTGTGTCAAACATTTGAAGTGGGAGGTAAAAGAGGTTGAAAGCTACCCACTGTGGGTGCTAGAGGCCAAATATGAGTCCTCCAAGAGACCATTATACCCTTGAACACTGTGCCATTTCTTCGGGTCCTAAATTCACTTCTTTCTCTTTGTTAATTTATTTATTTTTTAATTATTCACTTTAAATCACACTCACTGTCCTCATCCTGGTGACCCCTTCTTACAATCCGTCCTCCATTTTCCCTGCTCCCCTCTAAGAGTGTAGGGGTCCTCCCTCACCTTGACACTTCAAGTCTCTGCCTGATTATATACTTCTCCCACTGAGCCCAGACAATGCAGTCCAGCTAGTAAAACATATAATACAGGCAACAGACTTTGAGTTAGCCCAACTCCAATTGATAAGGAAACACATGAAGGCCAAGCTGCACATCTGTTACAAGTGAAGGGTGAGGCCTAGGTCAAACCCATGTACATACTTTGTTTGGTGCTTCAGACTCCGGCAATCCCAAAGGTCCAAGTGTGTCGACTCTTTTCTTCTCCTTGTGGAGTTCCTATCCTTCTCTGGGCCTGCAGTCCTTTCTCCTATTCCTCCATAAGTGTCCCCAAGATCCATTCATTGTTGGGCTATCAGTGTACATATCTGTTTAGGTCAACTTCTGAGTAGAGCCTCTCAAAACCAGCATGCTCCTTCCTCCAAGCTCAACAGAGTATCATTAATATCGTTAGGGATTGGTGCTTGCTCCTCAGAAAACTACATGCTCTTTCTACAAGTTTAACAGAGTATCATTAATTGTCTTAAGTATTAGTGATTGCCTATGGGATGGATCTCAATTTTGGCAGTTTTTTGGTTGGCCATTCCTATACTCTCTGCTCCATTCCCAGCCTCTGCATTTCTTGTAGACAGGGAAATTGGGGTTGAAAATTTTGTAAGTAGGTTAGTATCACTATCATTCCATTGGAGTTCCCATCTGGCTACAAGAGGTAGCCTCTTTCATTCCCATATTCCCAATGTAGTGGTCACAGATAAGGTAACCTCCATTGATTCTTGGGCTCATCCCTTATTCCAGGTCTCTGACTCATCCTGGAGATGTCCCATGCATCTCCTCATACCTGTTATCTGTAAATTTCCATTAATTTTCATGACCACCTAGCCATCCTGCTGTCATTCCCCATACCTGACCCTGAACCCTCCATCACCCTATCCTTCCTCTTCATCCTAGTTCCCCATTCATCTGTACATTATTAGTCTTTTATTCTGCTTTTTAAGAGATTTCAAGCTTCCTTGCTTGGGCCTTCCTTATTATTTAGCTTCTTCAGGTCTGTGGATTGTAACATGGTATCTGCGAGAGAGTACATACCATGTATGTCCTTTTGGACTAGGTTACCTTATTCAGGTTGATATTCACAAGTTCCATCCATTTGACTGCAAAACTCATGATGTCTTGGTTTTTAATAGCTGAGTCTTATTCCATTGTGTAAGTGTACCAGATTTTCTTTCTCTGTTCTTCAGCTGAGGGACATGTAGGTTGTTTCCAGCTCCTGACTATCATGAATAAAGCTACCATGAACATAATTGAGCAAGTACCTTTGTGAGATTTTCATATACATTTTTTGTATATGCCTAGGAGTCATATAGCTGTGTCTTGAGGTAGAAGTATTCTCAGTTTTTTGAGGTAACACAAAATTGATTTCAAACGTGGTTGTACAAGTTTGCACTAACACCAGCAATGAAAAAGTGTTTCCCTTGTTCTGCATGTTCCTCAACATGTACTATCGCTTACATTTTTGATCTTAGCCATTCTGATAGGTGTAAGTTAGACTCACATAGCTATTTTGATTTGCATTTCTCTGATAACTAAGGACTTTGAACATTTCTTTAAGTGATTTTGTCCATTCATGATTCCTCTGTTGATATTTCTCTGTTTGGTTCTGTACTCCATTTCTTTTTCTTTTTTAAAATTTTTTATTAAATATTTTCTTTATTTACATTTCAAATGTTATCCTCTTTCCTGGTTTCCCCTCTGAAAATCCCCTATCCCCTCCTCCATGCCCCTGCTCACCAACCCACACACTCCTACTTCCTGGCCCTGGTATTCCCCTGCACTGAAACCTAGAATCTTCACAGTACTGAGGGCCTTTCCTCCCATTGATGACTGACTAGGCCATCCTCTGCTGCATATGTAGCTGGAGGTGTGAGTCCCACCATGTGTATTTTTAGAGGCTCACAGACATCCTCACAGACATCCATTGGACTGAGCACAGGGTCCCTAATGAAAGAGCTAGAGAAAGGACCCAAGGAGCTGAAGGGTTTTACAGACCCTTAGGAGGAATAACAATATGAACTAACTAGTACCCTTAGAGCTCTAAGGGACTAAACCACCAACCAAAGCATTGTTAATTGAGTTGTTTGTTATTTGTAGCCTAACTTTCTATGTTATTTATATATGTTGGACATATATCCTTTATGGTATGTGTGGTTAGTAAAGATCTTTTCACAATCTGTAGTTTGCTGTTTTGTTCTTTTGATAGTGTACTTTGTTTAACAGAAGCTTTTCAGTTTCATGAGATCCCATTTGTGAATTGTTGATCTAAGAGTTTGGGACATTGGTGATGTCTTCAGGAAAATTTTCCCTCTGACAATGTGATCAAGGTTATTTCCCACTTTCTCTTCTATTAGATTAAGTGTACTTATATTATGTGAAGTTCCTCAATACATTGGACTTGAGCCTTGTACAAGAAGGTGAAAATGGATCAGTTTCAATTCTTCTACATTCAGACTGACAGATCAACATCATGTGTTGAAAATACTTGCTTTTTTTCCATTTTATGGTTTTGCCTTCTTTGTCAAAGATGAAGTAACAACTGGTGTGTAGGTTTATTTCTGGGTCTTCAATTCTATCCCACTGATCAACCTGTCTGTCTCTGTACCAATATCATGCAGTTTTGCTCACAATTGCTCTAAAGTACAGCTTGAAGTCAAAGATAGTGATTCCTTCATCGGTAATTACTGATTTTGTTCACTTGGATATTGTCTTTCTGTCCCTTGTTTAGTTTGGCTAAGTGTTTGTCTATCTTGTTGATTTGTCAAAGAACCAACTCTTGGTTTCTCTGATTCTCTGTATTCTTTTCTTTGTTTTTGATTGTTTTCAGCCCTGATTTTGATTATTTAATTCCTTCTTCTTTGGTCTCCTCTTCCTTCATCTCCTCCTCCTCCTCCTCCCTCTCCTCCTCCTTCTTTATCACATGGAATTTTTTATTGGATGTTTTATGTATTTACACTTCAAATGTTATCCCCTTTCCTGGTTTACCCTCCAGAAACCCCGTATCCCATCCTCCCTCTCCCTGACTCTATGAGGGGGCTCACCCACCCACCCACTCCTGCCTACCCACCCTGGCATTCTCCTATACTGTGGCATCAAGCCTTCCCCAGTTGAAGGGCTCATCAACCCTTTGATGTCTGAGAAGCCATCCTCTGCTGCAAATGAGGCTGGAACCATGGATCCTTCCATGTGTACTCTTTGGTTGGTAGTTTAGTCTCTGGGAGCTCTGGGGTTGGACGGTCTGGTTGGTTGATATTGTTGTCCTTCCTATGGGTTGCAAACCCTTTTAGCTCCTTTAGTCCTTCTTTTTCTTCTTTTTCTGGAGTTTTGAGGTGTAAATTTAAATTGATAGTATGAGAATTTTCCTTCTTTATGGAGGCACTTAGTGCTATGAAATTTCCTCTTTGAACTGATTTCATTTTTCACCCATATATTCGGGTGCCTTTTTTCTCATTTATTTCAAGAAGGTCTTTAATTTCTTTCTTTTTTTCTTTGCTGAAGCAGAGATCATAGAGAATTGTTCAATTTCTATGAATATGCAGGTTTTCTAGTGTTTCTATTGTTGTTGAAGTCCTGCTTTAATGCATGGTAGTCTCATAAGATACAAGGCATTATTTCAGTATTCTTGTATCTGTTGTGCTTTGGTTTATGACTGAATATATGGTTAGATTTGAAGAAGGATCCTTGCTGTGCAAAGAATAATATTTTGGTAAAACATTCTATAGAAAGCCAGGCAGTGGTGGCGCACGCCTTTAATCCCAGCATTTGGGAGGCAGAGGCAAGCGGATTTCTGAGTTCGAAGCCAGCCTGGTCTACAGAGTGAGTTCCAGGACAGCCAGGGCTACACAGAGAAACCCTGTCTTGAAAAACAAAAAAAACCAAAACAAAAACAACAACAACAACCAAAAAACCAAACAAAAAACATTCTATAGACCTTTATTATATCCATTTGATTCATACTGCCTATTAATTTCATTATTTCTTTGATTAGTTTTTGTCTCAGTGTCCTGTCAGTTGGTGAGAATGGTGTTTTGAAGTCTCCCACTATTAATATGTGGCATTCAATTTACAATTTAAACTTCAGCAATGCTTCTTTTACAAATATGTGTCCTCTTGTGTTTTGAGAATAGATGTTCAGAATTGAGATACCATCTTGGTAGATTTTTCTTTTGATGGATATGAAGTATCCTTCCTTTCTGTTTTTATTAATTTTAGTTGAAAGTCTATTTTATTAAATATTAGAGTGGCTACTACAGCTTGCTTCATGGGTCTATGGGAAACTTCTTGTCCTCTTTGAGGAAATGTCTGTCTTTATTTGGAGGTATGTTTCTTGTAAGCAGCAGAGTGGTCTATCTTCTGTTAACATCCATTCTGTTACTGTTTCTTTTTATTATGGAATTGAGTCCAATGATGTTGAGAGATATTAATAATGACCAGTGATTGTTAATTCCTGTTATGTTTGTGGTGGTGATAGTGGTGGTATGTGTATGTCTGTGTGTGTCTGTGTGTGTTTGTATATGTGTGTGTGTGTGTGTGCTTTCTGTATTTTTGCTGGTATGGAATTACTTATTTTATATATTTTTTGGATGTAGTTTTCCTCCTTGGATTGGTATTTTCCTTCTAGTATTTTCTGTATTGATGGATTTTTTCATAGTTATTGTTTGAATCTGGATTTGTCTTGAAATATCTTGTTTTCTGCACTTTATGATGATTGAAAATTTTCCAGGGTATAGTATTTTAGTTTGGCATCTATGAATTTTTAGTGGTTTTAGGATTTCTGTCCAGGCCCTTCTAGCTTTACATTCTCTGTTGAGAAATCGGTGCAATTCAGATAGGCATGTCTTTGAGTGTTACCTGGCCTTTTTCCCTTACCACTTTGAATATTCTTTCTTGTTCTGTAGAGTTTTTGTTTTGATTATGATGTGCTGGGAGGATTTTATTTTCTGGTTCAATTGATGTTTCATAAACTCCTTTAATGTTTATAGGCATCTCTTCACTTGGAAAAAATGTTTCTTCTATGAATTTGTTGAGAATATTTTCTGGGCCTTGGAGCTGGGACTTTTGTTTCACCCTCTTCTATCCCTATTATTCATAAGTTAGGTCTTCTCATGGTATTCCATATTTCCTGGATGTTTTGTGTCAGGAATTTTGTAGCTTTAATATTTTCTTTTATTGATCTATCATTTTTTGTGCTGTTGTATTGGTTACACCTGAGATTTTCTTTTCCATCTCCTGTATTCTGTTGGTGATTCTTTCATCTGTTGTTCTTGTTCTCATTCCAAGGTTTTTCATCTCTAGGATTTTCCTCAGTTTGTGTTTTCTTTATTGCTTCTAGTTCCCTTTTCAGGTCTCATACAGTTTTATTTACTTATTTCACCTGTGTAATTATATTTTCCTCTATGTCTCTAAGAGATTTAACTATTTCCTCTTTAAAGACCTCTATCTATTTGATTACATTTTCCTGTGTTTCTTTAAGTGACTTATTAATTTCCTCTTTAAAGTCCTCTATCATCTTTTTAAGATTATATTTAAGATCATTTTCTTCTGTTTCAGTTGTGTTAGGATATACGTTTTTGGTGTAGTGGGTTAGCTGTGCATTGGAAGTATCATATTGCTCTATCTCTTGTTGAATGTGTTATTTTGAGGGCCTATACCCAACTGTTTGCTTCTGGTACCTGGGTGTCTTTGTTGTAGTAGGTATTAGAAGCCAGTGAACCTTGATGTTCCTGCTGTGGCAGGCCTCTGAAGGGTATCCTTGGGCTGTATTGTTCCAGACACACAGTTCTGTATGGCTCAGAATCCTCAGGTCCAATAAAGGTGAACACAAAAGTCGTAGAAGAATATAGGTTCCCCTGGGATGGCAAGCTGTTCAGGGTAACTTGGCTTGATTCAGAGAGCTCAGAGACCAGGGAAGATGGGTGAGGGAAGGGACACTTACCTGTATGGAGGTAGGAGAGTGGTAGAGGGCAAATGGAAGTTTCCCTGGGATGGCAGGATGCTTGGGCAACTTGCCTTTCCCAGAGGGCTCAGGCAGCAGGGAAGATGGGTGGCAGAAAGGAAGCTTACCCATATGGTTCTGAAGTCTGATAGAGATGGAGGAGTGCTACGCACACTCGTCTACTCCAATCACATCCAAAATATCGGGGATAAAATCCTGATAAAGGATAAGAGGCAATAAGACTTCAAAAGGAGATCTGTGCCTCCTGGATTTCAGACAGTCGCTGGTATCCCCTAACTCAGTCCTGTTCCAGATTAGTCTTTCCAATCGTCGACACGGCCTCATAATTAGGCATAAAGCTACCCCAAGAAATGATTCGTAAGTGGTTAAGATTGAGCATTGTCTCCTGGCTGACACAATGTTTCCAACTATCCTAGTTTAATGTTTTACATATTAGAGAATTGAAGGGTTTTCCTCATTCTAGGACATTAGCTAAAAGTGTTAGGTCAGGACTCCCCTCTGCCTGCCTCCAGCAAGAACCAGAGAATTAACATAAGAATACCTCAACCAGGAGAGCTCCACTCCTCTTCCTCCTGCTTCACACCAGACCCTGCTGACCTTGGTATGGGGGTCGCTTGCCTATGTGACTTCAGTCTAGCACTAGGACTGGGAGAAGAAGAAGGACTGGGACTCGCATGCAGGACTAGCACTAGAACTTAGATGGGCTAGGACTCAGATTCATGCATCCGCATTCCCCCGGGCCCAGAGTGCTTGGGCCCGGGGACCAGTTCAGAGGAGATAGCTGCTGCTTTAGACCCAGTATGTTTCAGATAGCCTCAGATGTACCCCAACTATTGAGCTACCAGATTTACCATCTCTCTTTTGCAATGACTGTAAAAATCTGATGCCATTTCTAAGAAATACATTTAGATCTTATACTTCATGTGTCGTCTCTGCCGTCATTTCTTCGCCTACGCCTTGTGGACCTGACTAGGACCCCCGTTTCTCCCACGGGTTGAGGGAGGCCCAGATCGGCTGGCCCAAGGCAGAGGAGAGGAATTAGGATAGTAGAGCCTGAACTTATTTCTTAGTTCTATGTGATTATAAATAACATTTATAGTTTTCTACAGGTAATTTTTACCTTATTTGTGAAAAATAATTCTAGTTTCTTTTGTGCAATATACATGTATTTTCTGTTGTTTTGACCTAATTTACATCTAGGACTATGGTTTTATCTGATGCTTACTTTTCTGGGTTGACAAATATCTGACAAAACCCCAATTATTGGAGGAATTTTTACTATAAATTGCATACTGTATACATTCAATTTCCAGTTTTGAGGATTGCAAGGCAGCCGTATCTGATCACATGGCACACATAGGCAGATAGCAGGGAGTGTGGAGGAACTAATATTGAATTATAAAACCTCAAGTTCCTCCCATAGCACAGAAATTTCAAGGAGGATCTATAGGAAAGCTAGATGGGGGTTGAGAGAAAACAATACTTAACATTTTAAATGCAAATTTGTATATGTTACATTATTTTAAAATGTGGAAATAAATCCACTTGTTCATGCTTGATAATACTTTCTATGTGTGGCTAGTTTTATTTAACTAATGATTCCTGTAAGATACTCATTACTATTCATGAAGGACATATGTCTGGGATCACTTTAACTTGTAGCATTTTCTTATGGAATTGATATCAATATGTTGATCTCTGTACATAATTTAACAAAAATTTCCTTCTCTCCATCATGTTGGCTTACAGAATCAGATAAGCATTTACATGTACCATTGTATATGTTCAACAACCATCACAGATGAAGGATCTGTTGGGGAGATTCTTTGGAAGTCTGGATTAGACTCAGGTAGATAATCCAAGCGACAGTCCATATAATACACAATCTTGGAGGGTTGTATTTTAATACAAATTTTTCCACTTCATCAGGATTATGAAATGTGTTTCCATATGATTATTCATAGTACCCTCCTATAAGCCCTTGTTTCTACATTCTCCATAGCAATGCCCTCATTGAAATTTCTGATGTACTCACATAAACCTTTCAACTTCATTGTAAAAACTGATGGTTGAAGGAATTTCTTGATTTTTTTCAGTCTTGTCTTTTCTTACTTTTTTTATTTCCTTCTGTTTTGAAATAGGGTTTCTCATAGCTCAGGCTGACCAAAACTTACTAGTCATCCAAAAATAAGCTTGTACTTCTAGTCTTTCTCATTCTACTATCACAGTGCTGGGCTAAGGATGTGTATCACTGTACCTACTTTATAAGATGCTGAGCTTAGAACAGAGTAGTCAAACACTCTTCCCACTGAACTAAATCAACAGTACCTTTGAAAACCTTTCTAAGAAAAGGAAAAGCGATTTAAATGCTTTTCTGTTCTATTTTACCTTTGGTCATGTTAGTGTTATGACCTCTTCTATGTCATTTGTGCTTGAATTCACTCCTAGTTTCTTGTTTCACTTAGATGGTATGTTTAGTTTCCAATGTGGTGGTTTGAATAAACATGGCCACCAAAGGCAAGTGGTGACTTGTATGGTCTTTTTGGAGGAGGTATGTCATCAGAAGCAGGCTTTGAAGTCTCAGATGCTCAAGCCGGGCCAAGTGAGTCTCATTTTCTTCCTGCTACTTGCTAATGCAGATGTAGAACTTTAAGCTCTTTCCTGAGCACCTTGTCTGCTACAATGCCACCATGTTTCTCACCATGTTGATAATGAACTAAAGTTCTGAAACTGTAAATAAGCCCCAATTAAATGTACTTCATTTTAAGTGTTGCCATGGTCAGGATGTCTCTTCACAGTAATAAAATCTTAACACCTTGCATCTTCTTTGTTTGTGGTTTCCAGATCATACTATAAAGTCCAGAATAGCCTTGAACTATCTTCTGTCTTAACATCTTGAGTGCTGGGATTACAGACATGTGTATCCATTGCTGCCTGCCTTTGTTTCCTGTGTATTTGTTCTCCCATTCACTTGTCTTTTCAACACTGTCCATCCCAAACTTTTAGCATATGATGCTTTTATTTTCTGTTCTTGCAAAGGAGTTTCTATATTACTTAGCATCCTCTTGTCTAACTTGTCATTCCAACACATACTGCACAATGCCTTCCTCCATGTGGTTTTTAGTTTTCTGTTCATGATTTGTTTTTGGCTTTTATCTCCTGTTATTATAAAAGGTACTTCATAATTTCTTAACATATTGAAACATGATTACAATAAAAATATCAATCTGTGTTCATTTATTAGTAGCATATTATAAATGATTGGATGATTCAGTGTATAAAGGTACCTACTACCTATCCTAATGATCTAAGTTCAATCTATTGGACAAATACACATGTTTAAAAGTAAGTATAAAATATGGAATTAAAGATATGATAGGTTTAGTTTTGTTTTCACATGTTCTGTGTGTGTTCTATTGTTCCATCATTGTTCTACTTTATATTTAGTTATATCATTTTGTTTCTATCCTTGCTTCTTTTCTAGAAACTCTTTATGTTCTTTCTATTTAGAAATATAGCTCATATTATGATAATAATAAATTTAAATCATTACTAACTTAACCCTAATAACATGAAATCATTACTAAAGTATAGTTTTTTTCCTACTTTATTTGTTATATCAATAATCCCAATAGCACAATATCATATTAATTTTGATGGTTTACCTAATGATGCCTGTGGAAATTTTAAAGTAGTCTTTATTAAAAAATCACAATAGTACATGAGTCTTAGCTCCTGTTCCTCAATGAGTATAGCTTCTTACAGCATTTCTTCTTGACTAAATTCAGGGATGAAGGCTTTTGACTTTTATTTGCATAGAGTTATCTTCATTTGTCTCTCATGAAGGACACTTTTGTCAGAATCAGAATTCTCATTAACTGTACTTTCTCCCATAATGATTTTATAATTTTTTTAGTATAGAATTTACCTCTGACACTACCTTTTAGCTCCAAGGTTATTTATTTTTTATCCTTTAAATTTTTTTCACTTGAGTCTTTATCCCCTTCCTGGTCTGCCCTCTGAATGTTCCACATCCCATGCTTCTTCTCTCTTTGTCCAAGAGCATGTCCCCACCCCTTACTCCCACCCCACCAGACCTCCCCAATCTCTGGGACCTGAAGTCTCTTGAGGTTCATCTTCTCTTAGTGAATGAAGACCCAGAAAGGTCTCCTGTTGTATATGTCTCTAGGGACTCAAATCAGCTAGTATATGCTGCTTGGTTGATGGCTCAGTGTCTGAGCAATCTTGGGGGTTCAGGTTTTCTGAGACTGGTGATTTTACTATAGGATTTTCCTCCTTCTCAGCTTTTTCCAGTTTTTTTCCTAATTCAACAACAGGGGTCACCAGCTTCTGCCCACTGATTGGGTGTAATTATCAGCATCTGACTCTTCTGCTGCTTCTTGGGCCTTTTGGAGTACACGCATGCCAGGCTCCTGTTTGTAAGCATACCATAGTTTCAGTAATAGTGTCAGGCCTTGGGGCCCCTCCTTGAGCTGAATCCTAATTGGGACCTGTCACTGGACCTCCTTTTTCTCAGGCTCTTCTCCATTTTGACCTTGCAGCTCTTTCAGACATGAACAATTCTGGGTCGGTGTTATGGACTATATGATGGCAACTCCATCCCACCACTTGGGCCCTGTCTTAGTGCTAGAGATGGACACTCCAAGTTCTCCTCTCCCACTGTCTCCTCCCAGATCTTTGGTACATTCTAGAGGGTCCCCCTACTTCCTACATCCTGAGGTTGCCTAATTCCATTCTTTCTGCTGGTCTTCAGGGCTTTAGTAGTGTTTCCCTCCCTCCAATAACTGAGTATCTTCCCCTCTTCCCCTCTCTGTCCCCTTTCCCTTACAGGTCACTCCCTCCCTCTTACCCTCCCCTTCTTGATTGCTTTCTTCTTCCTCCCAGGTATAGCAACATCCTCACTTGGCACCTTTTGCTTGTTAACTTTTTTTAGTTCTGTGGATTGTATACTGGGTATTCTGTACTTTTTTTTGCTAATATTCACTTACTAGTGAGTATGTAACATGCATCATGTCCTTTTGAGCCTGAGTTACCTCATTTAGGATGATATTTCCTACTTCCATCCATTTGCCTATAAAGCTCATAATGTCCTCATTCTTCATAGCTGAGTAATATTCTTAAAAACATCATTTTATGAACTCACTGTGTATGTGTGTATGTGTGTGCGCTCACATGTGCAAGTTAAAGAAATCTTTCCTTCAAAAATTGGTACTTTTCTTCTGCCACAGATCCTGACCATAGGCACTCATGAACATTTTATCTCTAAATTTTAATGACACATGTACAATATAAATTCATGATGGATCTCTCATTTTCTCAGGCATAGATCTTCATTTGTTTAGATATGTGGGTCTATCCTATTCTAAAAAATAAAAGGAATAACACAGTGGTATCTGATACCTTCCAGACTAGATTTGGCAGTATATTAAGACTACTTGCCTATGGGACTTAGACATTAAGAGCACTGTTTGCTCTTCTAGAGGTCCGAAACAACCACATGGTGGCTCATGACCATCTATAATGAGATTTGTTACTTGCTCTGACCTGCAGGTATACATGAAGGCAGAACAATGTATAAATAATCAATCAATAAATAAATAAAACCTTAAGTAGAGCAGTCAAGATAGCTGTGTGACTTCAGACTAAACAATTTAATAAAAATGAAACAAACAATGAGATTTTACCTTACTCCCACCAGAATGTCTAAGATTAAAATCTTAAGGGACAGCATGTGCTGGTGAAGATTTTGAGCATGGGGAATACTCCTCCAATGCTGTTGGGAATGCAAATTTATACAACCACACTGAAAAATCAATGGGGCAGTTTCTCTGAAAATTGGAAATAGTTCTACTCCAAAACCTAGCTATAAATTTCAAGGAATATACTGGAAAGATGTTCTACCATCTCACAAGGGCTATGTTCACAACAGATTCATAATAACTGGAAACTAAAAGCAACCAGATATCTCTCATGTGAGGAATGGAATAATACTCAGCTATAAAAAAGGACATCACTAAATTTTCAGGCAAATAAATGGACCTAAAAATATCATCCTGAGAGAGGTAACACAGACCCAAAAGGATATTCATCATTTATACTCCCTTATAGGTTGATATTAGTCCTGAAGTCCAGGATAACCATGCTACAATGCAGACACCCAAAGATCCCAATTGACAAAAAGGACTCAAGGGATGATGCAAGAACCTTTCTCACAAATGGAAATAATACAGATTATAACTAGATGGATGGATGGAGCTGGGTGGGAGAGGAGTTGAGGAGAAGAGCAGGATAGTGGGATCAGGTGTTGGCAGGTAGGGGAGAGTGGAAATCAGCAGGAGAAAAGTGGGGCATCTTTAGGTCTTGCCAGGAACTTGTAATGGGGAGTGGGCAGGAACACCTATGGAGGAATAGACACCAATCCACCCACAAATCCTTTGGATTAAAATGTGTCCTGCCTACCAGATGTACAGGGACAAAGACAGAACAGACAGGATAGCCAACCAATACCTAACCCAAATTGAGACCCATCCCATGAACAAGAACCAACTTCAGATAGTATTAATGATACTGTTATGCATAGAGAAAGAATCTAGCATGCGTGTCCTCTGAGAGGGTCCACCCAGCAGCTAATGGAAACAGATGCAGAGTCCTGTAGCCAAACATTAAATGGAGTTTTAAGAGTCTTATGGAAGAGTTGGGTGTAGAATTGAAGAACCTGAAAGGAATAAGAACGCCACAAAAAGACCAATGAAGTCACTTAACCTGGTTCCATGGGGTCTCCCAGAGACTGAACCACCAAAGAGAGAGCATGGGCTGGACCTTGCCCTCGCCCGTGCTCCAACACTGCATGCATATAGCAGATGAGCAGCTTGTCCTTAATAGGAATCCTCCAAGAACGAGAGCAGGGGCTGTTCTTGAATCTGTTTCATGCCTGTGAATCTTGTTCCTCCAACTGTGCTGCCTTGTTTGGCCTCACTGGGAGAAGATGCACCATTCCTGCAGTAACTTGCTGTGGCAGGGAGGGGTGAAAATCAGGGGAACTTCCACTTACTAAGTGGAGAGGGAAAGGGTGATATGTGGGCAGAGACCCTGTGGGAGGTACTTAGAAAAGCAGAGGCCTGCTCAGAAGTGGCAGGGAGATTTGGACAGGATCCTTTCTACCTCTGTCTACACCTAGCAGGGACTGTGGATAGATTGCCCTCTCTGTCCCTTTCCAGCAAGCAGAGAGCTTGCCTCCAGGGAGTGCTTTGACCCAGAGACTCAGGTGAGATCACCATTTTTTTCTCCGGTGACTTTCTAAGGCAGGACCAGCCAGGAGGCATAGACCTCAGAAGTGGCAAGGAAGATAGGACAGAATCCTTTCTACCTTCCTCTGCAGTTAGGAAGAGCAGCAGATCCATAGCCCTTTCTGCAACTTTCCAAGCAGAGAGCTTGTCTTCAGGGTGTGCTCTGATCCCAGGACTCAGGAGGAACTACTGATCCATAGCCCT
The DNA here is from genome assembly GCF_008632895.1 of Mastomys coucha. Classification (NCBI taxonomy): domain Eukaryota; kingdom Metazoa; phylum Chordata; class Mammalia; order Rodentia; family Muridae; genus Mastomys; species Mastomys coucha. The sequence goes on from NW_022196891.1 coordinate 11,783,989, forward strand.
CTGCACACTGGTTTTACCACAGGAGAGCTGATCTCCCAGAAGTGCTGACACAGGCTTACAGACCCACAGGAGGAACAAGCTCCAGCTAGAGACAGCAAGAACATCTAACACGAGAGATCAACAGATGGATAAAGGCAAACAAAAAAATTTACCAACAGAAACCAAGACTACTTGGCCTCATCAGAACCTAGTACTCCCTCCACAGCAAATCCTGGATATCCCAAAACACCTGAAAAGCAAGATATGTATCTAATATCATATCTCACAATGGTGATAGAGGAATTAAAGAAGGACATGAATAACTCCCTTAAAGAAATACAGGAGAACACAGGTAAACAGGTTCAAGCCCTTAAAGAGGAAACACAAAAATTCCTTAAGGAATTATAGGAAAGCACAAACAAACAGGTGAAGGAATTGAACAAAACCATCCAGGACCTAAAAATGGAAGTAGAAACAATTAAGAAATCACAAAGAGAGACAACTCTGGAGAAAGAAAACCTAGGAAAGAAGTCAGGACCCATAGATGCAAGCATCACCAACAGAATACAACAGAATACAGAAGAGAGAATATCAGGTGCAGAAGATACCACAGAAAACATTGACACAACAGTAGAAGAAAACACAAAATGCAAAAGATCCTAACACAAAACATCCAGGAAATCCAGAACACAATGAGAAGACCAAACCTAAGGATAATAGGTATAGAAGAGAGTGAAGATTCCCAATGTAATGGGTCAGTAAATATCTTCAACAAAATTATATAAGAAAAATTCACTAACCTAAAGAAAGAAATGCCTATGAACATACAAGAAACCTATAGAACTCCAAATAGACTGGACCAGAAAATAAATTCCTCCCACCACATAATAGTCAAAACACCAAATACACAAAACAAAGAAAGAATACTAAAAACTGTGAGGGAAAAAATGTCAAGTAACATATAAGGCAGACCTATCAGAATTACATCAGACTTCTCACCAGAGACTATGAAAGTTAGGAGATCGTGGGTTGATGTCATATAGAACATAAGCGAACACAAATGCCAGCCCTGGTTACTATACCCAATAAAACTCTCAATTATCATATATGGAGAAACCAAAGTATTCTATGACAAAACCAAATTTACACAATATCTTTCCAAAAACCCACCCCTTCAAAGGATAATAAATGGAAAACTCCAACACAAGGTGGGAAACTACATCCTAGAAAAAGTAAGAAAGTAATCAAACAACAAAACTAATAGAAGATAGCCACATGAACAGAATTCCAACTCTAACAACAAAAATAACAGGAAGCAACATTTACTTTTCTTTAATATCTAATAATATCAATGGACTCAATTCCCCAGTAAAAAGACATAGACTATCAGATTGGGTATGTAAACAGGACCAAATATTTTGTTGCATATGGGAAACCCATTTCAGTGAAAATGACAGACACTACCTCAGAATAAAAGGCTAGAAAACAATTTTCCAAGCCAATGGTCCCAAGAAAAAAGCTGGAATAGCCATTCTAATATCGAATAAAATCGACTTTCACTCTAAAGTGATCAAAAAAGATTAGGAGGGATACTTCATACTCATCAAAGGAATGATCTACCAAGATGAACTCTCAGTTCTGAACCTCTAAGCTCCAAATGCAAGGGCATCTACATTCATAAAAGAAACTTTACTTAAGCTCAAAGCACACATTGCACAGCACACAATAATAGTGAGAGATTTCAACACCCCATACTCTTCAATGAGTAGAACATGGAAACAGAAAATAAACAAAGACACAGTGAGACTAACAGAAGTTATGAAACAGATGGATTTAACA
>NW_022196891.1:11786189-11842373 GCF_008632895.1 Mastomys coucha
GAAATCAACCAAATAGAAACAAAAAGAACTATACAAAGAATCAACCAAACCAGGAGCTAGTTCTTTGATGAAATCAACAAAATAAACAAACCCTTAGCCAGACTAGCTAGTAGGCACAGAGACAGTATCATAATTATCAAGATTGGAATTGAAAAGGGAGATATAACAACAGACACTGAAGAAATCCAAAAAATCATGAGATCATACTACAAAAACCTATACTCAACAAAACTGAAAAACCTGGATGAAATGGACAATTTTCTAGACAGATACGAGATACCAAAGTTAAATCAAGATCAGATCAAAAATCTAAGCATTCCCATATCTGCTAATGAAATGGAAACAGTCATAGTCTCCCAACCAAAAAAAGCCCAGAACCAGATGGATTTAGTGTAGAGTTTTATCAGACCTTCAAAGAAGACCTAATACCAATACTCCTCAAACTATTCCACAAAATAGAAGCAGAAGGTACTCTACCCAATTCCTTCTATGAAGCCACAATTACTTTTATACCTAAACCACACAAAGACCTAAGAAAGAAAGAAAACTTCAGACCAATTTCCCTTATGAATATTGATGCAAAAATACTCAAAATATTCTTGCAAACTATATCCAATAACACATCAAAGAGATCATCCATCATGATCAAATAGGCTTCATCCCAGGTATACAGGGATGGTTCAATATATGGAAGTCCATCAACGTAATTCACTATATAAACAAACTCAAAGGAAAAAAAAAACATGATCTTCTCATTAGATTTTGGGAAAGCATTGGAGAAAATCTAACAACCCTTCATGATAAAGGTCTTCAAAAGATCAGGAATTCAAAGCCCACACCAAAACATAGTAAAAGCAGTACACAACAAACCGTGAACCAATATCAAACTAAATGGAGAGAAACATGAATCAATCCCAGTAAAATCATGGACTAGGCAAGGCTGCCCACTCTCTTCCTACCTATTCTGTATGTACTTGAAGTCATAGCCAGAGCAATTAGACAACAAAAGGAGATCAAAGGGATATGAATTGGAAAGAAAGAAGTCAAATACTCACTATTTGTTAATGATATGATAGTAGACTTAAATGACCCCAAAAATTCCACAAGAGAGCTCTAAACCTGATAAACAACTTCAGCAAATTAGCTGGATATAAAATTAGCTCAAACTTATCAATAGCCATCCTCTACACAAAGGATAAACAGGTTGAGAAAGAAATTGGGGGAAACAACACCCTTCACAATAGTCACAAATAATATAAAATACTTGGTAACTCTATCTAAGCAAGTAAAAGATCTGTTTGACAAAAACTTCAAGTCTGTGAAGATGGAAATTGAAGACAATATCAGAATATGGAAAGATCTCCCATGCTCATGGATTGGCAGGATTAATATAGTAAAAATGGTCATCTTGCAGAAAGCAATCTACAGATTCAATGCAATCCCCATCAAAATTCCAACTCAAGTCTTCATAGATTTAGAAAGAGAAATTTGCACATACATCTGCAATAACAAAAAACCCAGAATAGCAAAAAATATTCTCAACAATATAATAACCTCTGGTTTAATCAAAATCCTGTACCTTAAGCTGTACTACAGAGCAATTATGATAAATACTGCATGGTGTTGGTACAGTGACATGTGGTAGATCAATGGAATAGAACTGAAGACCTAGAAATGAACCCAAACACCTATGGTCACTTGATCTTTGACAAAGGAGCTAAAACCTTCCAGTGGAAAAAAGACAGCATTTTCTTTCTTTCTTTTTTTTTAATTAGATGTTTTCTTTATTTATAATATCTCCTTTCCCAGGTTCCCCTCCAAAAAGAAAAGAAAAGGAAAAAAAATAAATAAATAAAAGAAAATTAAAAAACAAGAACTGAAACAATCCCTGTTCCCTCTCCCCCTCCCATTGCTCACAATTCCCCCGAATCCTGCTTACTGACCCTGGCATTCCCCTACACTGGGGCAGAGAACCTTCACAGGGCCAAGGACCTCTCCTCCCATTGATGAACAACTTGGCCATCCTCGGCTATACATATGCTACTGGAGCCATTACACCCACCATGTGTACTCTTTGGTTGGTAGTTTGGTCCCTGGGAGTTCTGAGGGTATTAGTTAGTTCGCATACTCAGTTTAGATATTCTGCTTCCTTTCTTTTTTTCATTGTAAAATTCTTTAATATTGACTTATTTTTATTTTAGTAGAATAGAACACATTTTAAGAATTCTTATAGTTTATCAACTCAGTTTTTTTTAATTTGATATTTTCTTTATTTACATGTCATATATCTCTTTTTCTGGTTTCCCCTCCAAAAAACAGGAAAAAAAAAGAAATATAGAGGATGTTCAAGGCATACACATGTGTATAATATATACACATACATATTAGCAAGTCCTATGTGGTTCCCTAAGCACAGCACTTCTGGCTGCCTAGTCTAGACACAGAATAAATTTTAGGTATAATACAATTCAATTATTTTGTAGCTTACCAAGCTTTTGTTTATGCCAATGCAAATAGAATTGAAGCTCATTTCTGTAATTCTTAGCTACCTCAATATATTCTTTATTCTTTGGATTCTTTTTCTTTTTTAACTCAATAACTTCAAGACTTATTATTGGGAAGTATTAACCCATCCCAGAAAGCAGGAATACCATTAAGACATCACTTTTTGATGCTAGACTTTTTTGTCCATCCCTAACCTCTATTTGGATTGCACATATAATTACCTCTTTTAGAGAGTAGAATATATATATCAAATTTAGCTGCCAGTGAGGAGACCACCATTTTACCATTTATATTATATAGTAGTATATATCTTAGCCCAGTTTTTTTTAAACTGTCCCTTTCTCTTTCATTATCCAGCTTCTTTCCTCTATTGACCAAATCATGCCTGTTTCCTTAATATCTTTTTGAATAAAGTGACTCATTAATGCAGTTGTCTCTGATCTTTCGGGTTCCTGAAGACACTCATACAATTCATACTGCATCCTTCTTTGCATAGTTGACAAATTCTATAAAGAACAGCTCTTACAGTGATTTATGAATTCTTGAGTTCAAGTTTTCAGAGTTCTTTCCCATAGCCCTATAAGTTGTCATGAGGGTCACAGCCTCATCATTTTGCTGAGTATCACTAGAAATATTTTTGTTTTTCCATAATTATACAGTTTTTTGATTATCATAGAGTCATTAACCTTTGCAGGGCAAACATTCTCTGAAGGAGCAACTTGATGGAAAACATGTACATTATTATGCAAATAAGGCTATGCCCACATCAACCATCAACAGCAAACAAGCAGACCCACATCCTGCTTGCTTAGCTCTAGAGGCAGAAACTGTGTCACAATGTCCCTTCTGGTGCCATGCCAGACCCAGCATACATAGGCATCACAGACATTACACACACACACACACACACACACACACACACACACACAATTGTATGTGTGTGAATATACATGTATGTATGTATGCATAAATAATTTTGTTTCTTAACTTCACAATTTATGGTATAAACACATTTTCTAGACACAAAGTTTATATGAAGACACTATTCTGATATTCCAGTGTTCTAGCTATTATTGGCATTCTGCAACACAAAAATAAAAACCAAAATACCAAAAGCAAGCATATAGAATGACTATAGCTTCAAGAATTTATGGAGATAAACTAGATACATTTTGCACTCTGAAAGAGACATACATCTTTTGAGAATTAGAAATGGAACAATAATGATTTAAACAGATGAGTTGGATGCTAATCTGAGACAGCTAGGATATTTAGCTAAACTGTCAGTTTCTTTGGTGAGAAATGAAGAGTATACTGGAAACATGCCTGTGTGGGTCTGTAAAGAAGGAGAAACACCTGTCCTGAGCAGAGAAGCAGAGGCAAGCTTACAAGCTCATATACTTGTTATTTCCTGGTTTTCTTAAGGAACAGCTGCCCTACCCCTCACCAAGCCCTGTTTACCATAATAGACTGAGATCTCAGTAACTATGAACAAAACAAAACCCTTTTCCTAAGTCATTCTTTCAGCCATTTGAGCCAGTGGTGAAGGGCCTATTATTCTACTTGATGTCCTTGGTATAGTAAAGGTAAAAGTACAGATATGAGATCCAGTCCAGTGTTTGCATTCAGGTTGGCTTTGGCGTATTCTGGGTAAAACATATTTAAATGATGCTGTTATTAATTTTGAGAATCCTAATAAAATATATTAATCATATTTATTTCCTCATTGCTCCAACAATATCCACTCCTTCCTCCCACTGCACTCAATACTGTGTCCCCCCCGACTTCCCTCTTCCTCTCCTCCTACCCCCACTTCTCCAATTTGTGTTCGAAAAATATTCTTGGGCAAGGGATCTACCCTAGAGTGTATTGTATATACTGAAAGTTAATGTTAAAGAAAACTGACTATGCCTTTGCCAGCAGTTATCAAAATCCAATTGTCTTCCAGCTAAGGATGCATTTATGTTCCTCACCCTGATCAACTCAAGGTGGGAGATTTTATGGCTTGAGCATGCATAGGTCTGGTGTATGCTGTCATAGACACTGTGAGTTTATAACAACACCTGCCATAGTGTATCCAAAACACTCATTTCCTTAAATTTGTATATTATCTCTTGATTTTACAATCTTACGGCCTCATCTTCCATATGCAGACACCAATGTTCAGTGGAGGAGTGTGATATAGGAGTCCTCCTTAGAGTTGAGATTTCTGAAGTCTCTACCATCTTACCTATCCGAGAACATTTGCAAGTCTCTATAGTTATTGTCATCTACTGCAAGAGGCTTCTCTGATGGGGGGTGAGAGACTCACCAGTCTGTGGGTATAGTAATAAGTCACTAAGAGTCATTTTCATATTCTGTCTGATTAGCAAAACAATAAGAGTGGAGTCTACCTCAGAGCTTATAACCAATGCAGCTAGACGTTCTTGGCTGCACAGGGCTCCGTCTTGTTGAACAGGCAGTATTTACAGTCAGACAGGAATTGTAATAGTCTTTGTAGCCCTACCATATCAATAGACATAACATTACAGGTATATAGTTATTGCAGCTAATTATGTCCACAGTTAGGTGATACTAGCAAGTACTTTTCTTCCCTAGTAGTTTGCATAGCATCTTCCAGTAGTGTGAAAACTATCCATTAGAATATTTTCTTGTACAAAACACAAACTTGAAGGTGTTTTAAGGAATATGGTCTTTCTAGAAAGCTACGGCAAGTAACCAGTAACAACAGCAATTGTTTTATTGTTTTCGGGTCTACATCAACCCATTGGCCAACAATTCTATAAAGGTAACTTTTTTGGGGGGTCTACCTCAATCCACTGGCCAACAATTCTATAAAGGTAACTCATCCCAGGTACTGGGGTTTTTAGTTGATAGCATGAGATGTCTATTTGGCTATTGTCTCCCTAGTATATAATAACAGTATTTAAACTATTTTTATCTGTATATATTTTAGGAAGTTTCTACTTTAGTAGCGTTCCATAAAGTTTTCAAAAGAATTTTAATGTGAATTCTCCTAGGGTTGTAAAAACAGAAAAAAAAATGGAAAAGAAATATGAGGTGACATAGGGCAAGCCTATGCTATCTTATACAGTTGTAACACAATTCTACATGTCTTGTAACCCCCATTAATTATGCCGAATGTTGCTTCAATTACTTATAATAAATAAAATACACAATATTATTAATGTAATACATATGGTTTTAAAATATTCAACTCCGTTCTACAACCTGCATGTTTTACAAGAATAAGCTAGAACACAGAACCAAAGTTTTTTTCCTTTCCCTAGAGACATAAATGGGATTTTCGTGTGTGTGTGTGTGTGTGTGTGTGTGTGTGTGTATGTGTGTGTGTATGTGTGTGTATGTGTGTGTGTGTGTGTATGTGTGTGTGAGTGTGTGTGTGTGTGTGTGTGTGTGTGTGTGTGTTTCTCACTCAGGGTTCATGTAATTTTATCTCTTTCTGGTTCCCATGGGAAGAAGTGTTGAAAACACAGATGCATGCACCATTCATGTAATTTCACATATGTCCTGGGGATGTGAAGTCTGGTCCTCATGTGTGCATAAACAGTCATCTCCTCAGTCCTTTAGTACTTCTTACATTACTGAGTGAAGTGTACCATTTAAATTCATAATAAAATTGTATATTAAAATTGGAATTTTTTAAAATTACAGGTAAGGCAAAATATATCAATATAAAGAAGATAACAGATAGGAAAGTGAGGAGGAGAAACATACAAATGGTATATGTACATGCAAACATAAGACTACTGGAAATTTTAAAAAGAATATTTTAAAATTTTCTGTGTATTAAGTGTCTATTGAGATGTGTTTGTGAATATGCATACAGTGCTTGTAATGCCACGAGGGAGAGGCTTATTCTCCTAAAACTGCAGTCACATGTGTTGTGAGCTGCCAAACATGGGGACTTGGCAAATGAACTTATGTCTTCTGAAAGACAGTACACTGATTTAGCAGGTGACTCATCTCTCCAGTCAATGGAAAGCGGGCCTTAATTTACAGTTATCAACAGACATCATGGAGAATGAGTAAACTCTCAACCTGATTCTACTCATGATTAATGGTAGCCTTAAATGAAAAGTCTAAATGAGATCACAGAGAAAAATCACCCTGTACCTTTGTCTAATTCTAAAATGTAATCTAAATGGCAATATTCATGTACCTTCAACAAAATTAACCCCACGCTAAAGTTTTGATTATTTTCCTTCAGACTATCTAATTCATCATACCCAGTTTCTTAGTGATATTAAATACCAAACTCATTAATTAAATAGCATGCATTAATCAAGTTATTATAGTATCTGTAAGGTATAATAGGATATTAATTTCATTTTATGTGTGAGTGTTTTCATACGCATGTGTTCAGCTCCTCTGTATCCAGTGTAGGTGGTTGTGAGCTGCCTGAAGTTAGTGCTGGGAACCCAGACTGGGTCTTGTGCAAATGAAACAAGTGCTCTTACTTTCTGAGCCATCTCTCTGATCCTATCTATTTTATTTTATTTTATTTTACCTTACTTTACTTTATTTTGTCTTATCTTATTCTATTTTGTTTTGAAACAACATCTGCCTCTGAACATGAAGCTAACTGATTAATCTAGACAGACTGACCAGTAAAGCCCCAGAGACTCTATTTCTGCCTGCTCAACACTAAAATTACATGCCCAATTTTGTTTTTTGGATACTGAGAGACTGACTACATATTCTCAGGTTTGCACAGAAAGCCTTCCTTCACCAAGTGATTCATCTTCTCAAACCTTTCATTCAATTTTAGTTTTAATACTGTGGAATAAACTATAGTGTTTAATATGAAAACATTAAAACTTTTTGTCAAAATTATAGGAAAGACCAAGAATATCTATGTAAAATAAATCAGAACAAGAATATGTGAGTAAGGATAAGAAATGTACACAGTGAATACGTGTTTTTCATGTGTATACATCTTAAGCTGAACACAATGAAAAAATGGAGTTAGATCATAGCATGTGTGTGTGTATGTGTGTGTGTGTGTGTGTGTGTTTGTGTGAGAGTGTGTTTGTGTCTGGAATGGAGTGATCCCTCAGTGTTTAATAGCATTGAATGTTCTTACATGGGGCATGGTCTCAGTTTCTAGACTAGATGGTGGTTTGCAACCATCAGTTACTTAAATATCAGGAGTTCTGAATCCCCCTTCTGACATACATACCAGGTATAACTATACACATAAGTACAAGAAGGTAAAAGTCTCACACACAAAATAACTAAATCTAAAAAAATAAATAAACAAATTTACATGGAGTATGTAGAAGAAATTGCTCACAAACTTTTGCAATAATGTGGCATACTTTTGTGAAATTCTTATATTATACACACTAGTATAATATCCAGGCCCCTGATACTTCCAAATACCTGCACTCCTGTTGATGTGTTTTGCCTTTTAGTTTGTTCTGCAACTTCCTACCATTTAATAAATAACCAATGCTTAGTTGTAGATTAAAAAATAATTTCATAAGATCCCATGTATTAATTTTTTATCTTAGTGCCTGAGCTATTGGTGTTCTGCTCAGGAAGTTGTCTCCTGTGCCAATGAAGGCAGTTCCTGACTTTCTCCTCCATTTGGTTTAGCGTGTAAAACTTTAAATTGAGTCCTTTGATCCCCTTGGACTTGAGAGTCAAACTCTTCACTCCACAATTTGTTCTGCCTAAAAGATGTTCAAGAATAAAGATGCAAGCCGGGCGGTGGTGGCGCACGCCTTTAATCCCAGCACTTGGGAGGCAGAGGCAGGCGGATTTCTGAGTTCGAGGCCAGCCTGGTCTACTGAGTGAGTTCCAGGACAGCCAAAGCTACACAGAGAAACCCTGTCTCGAAAAAAAAAAACAAAAACAAAAACAAAAAAAAACAAAACAAGAATAAAGATGCAGCAGTGACTGAGAAAATAGTTAAACAATGACGGCCCCAACTTGAGACCCATCCCATGTGAGAGAGCCAACCCTCTCTCCCAACCACATGACACTATCAATGATACATTGCTATGGTGGCAGACAAGAACCTATCGTAACTGTCTCCTGAGAGGCCGCATCAAACAGTGGATGGAAGCAGATGCAAAAACTAACAGCCAAACCTCAGTCAGAGCTCAGGATACTTGGAGAGGAGCAGACAATATTATTGAGTAAGCTGGAAAAGTCAAGGACACTACAAAAAAAGACATACAAAATCAACTAACAGAGACAGAATGGCCAACAAAGAACATGCAAGGGTTGGATATAAACCTACTACACATTTCTAGCATATAGGAATCTTGGTCTTCCTGTGGGTCCCCTAACAGTTGGATCAGAGGCTCAGACTCTGTTGCTTGTAATTGAGTTCTACTGGCTCTATCTGGATTGCCTGGTTGGATCTCACTGAAAAAAAAATGAGGTTGAACTTGATGTTGCTGTGTGGAATGAAACTGAAAGAGGAGTTTCCCTTCTTTGAAAAGGGGAGGAGATAATAGGGGGATGGATTTATAGGTTAAGACTAGGATGAGAAGAGGGGGCTGTGATCTGAATGTAAAGTGAATAAAAACTGATTTTCACTAATGTGGAATTATTTATTTCCTGTGTTTTCTTGGAGTTAACTTCCTTGTGTTGTAATCTTCCTTAAAGTATGCTCTGTAGTCCTGGATTTCTGGACAGATATTATCTAAATTTGGTTTGTCTTGGAATATCCTGTTTTCTCCATCCATGGTTATTGAAAGTTTTGTTGGTTATAGTCATCTTGACTGGTACCTGTCATCTCTAAGAAGTTGTAAGACATATCTGTCTAGGCCCTTCTAGTTTTATAGTCTCTATTGAAAAATCTAAAATAATTCTGATAGGTCTGTGTCTGTATATTACCTGGCCCTATTCTCTTACAGCTATCAACATTCTGTTTGTTGTTCTGTTAAGTTATGATTATTACACAATACGAGGATTTTCTTTACTGGCCCAATCCAATTGGTGTTCAAAGCTCCATATATATATAAAATCAAGGAAATACTCTTTGAAAATATTTTCTGGTCCATAGACCTGGGACTTTTCACCTTTTTCTATTCATATTATTCTTAGGTTAGGTCTTCTCAGAGTGTCCCAAACTTCCTCGATCTTTTCTGTCATGATTTTTTTAGATTTAACATTTGACTAATAAGTTACTTCTATCTTATCTTCTATTTCAGAGATTTTTCTCTTCTATCTCTTATATTCTTTTGGTGAATTCTTGTATCTGTCCTTCCTGTTCTCTTTCCTAGGTTTCACATCTACAGGATTCCCTCAGCTTGTGCTTCCTTTCTTCTGTTTGCACTTTCAAGTATTTAACAGGTTAAATATTTCCTTCACCTGTTTAATTATATTTACCTGTATTTCTTCAAGGAATTTATTTCTTTTCTCTTTAAAGTCCTCCACCTGTTTGGTTGTTCCTGACCATCTTTGAGGGATTTATTTTTATAAGGTTGGATTTAAGGTCATTCTACAGTGCCTTGGTTGTGGTAAGTTATACAGGCCCTGCTGTAGTGCAGTAGCTTCTCTCTGAACATGCCATGTTGGCCTGGCTCTTGTTTATATTTTTATGATGACCTTTAGCCATCTGGTTTTCCCTGCATGTTCTTGCTGTATCAGTTGTCTGGAAGATAGACCTAATCTATATGTCCACCCTGTATCAGGCCTATGGAGGACAGCCTTGGACTAGATGTTTGTGGTGAAGCATGCCAGGATGATCTTGTTTGGAGGGCCTAACAGTGGCTCTTAGAATAGTGGCCTGACAATGGAGTTTGGTTTAGAAAGCCCACAGCTAGCTCAAGGCAGGTGGGCATGCTCCAGGGAACGGGAAGAAGAATCAGGGAGGGCAAGACATCTAAGCTGGTTTTCTACTGTTTGGTGGCCGTGGCTGTTCCTTGTTCTGTGGGCCCAATAGAGACCAGCAGAGTGGTGGAGAGGGAGAGGGAAATATGAATGGATATAGTATGAATAAAAACAAAATTCTGATAAGCAGATATTAGCCTAGAAGAACAAAATACACAAAGTACAAATCACAAACCATAAGACACTCAAGAAGAAGGAAGACCAAAGTGAGGATATTTAGTTCCTTCTTAAAAGGGGGAACAAAATACCCATGGAATGAGACTGTTCTACCTGGGAATCCTTCCCATATTCAATCATCAAACCCAGACACTCTTGTGGATGCCAACAAGTGCTAGCTGACAGGAGCCTGATATAGCTGTCTCCTGAGAGGCTCTGACAGTGTCTGACTAATACAGAAGTAGAGGTTCACAGCCATCCATTGTACTGAGTACAGGGTCCCCAATGAAGAGAAATGACCCAAGGAGCTGAAAGGTTTGCAGCCCCTTAGGAGGAACAACAATATTAACTAACTAGTACCCTCAGAGCACCCAGGGACTAAAACTCCAACCAAAGAGTACACATGGGGGGACTCATGGCTCCAGCAGCATGCGTATAGCAGAGGATGGCCAAGCCGGTCATCAATGGGAGGAGAGGCCTTTGGCCTTGTGAAGGTTCTATGCCTCAGTGTAGGGGAATGCTAGGGCCAATAAGCAGGAGGGGGTGAAATGGTGAGCAGGGAGGGGGAGGGATCAGGGGATTGCTTTACTTTTTTTTTTTCTTATTTCAGTTTCTTTTTTTTTTTTTTTTTTTTTTATTTGGAGGGAAACCTGGGTAAGGAGATACTGTAAATAAGAAGACATGTAATAAGAAAATGTTAAAAATAAAAGAAAATATCTAATAAAAAATATAAAAAAGATTGAAAATAAAAACATTACTAAAGTAAAACTTTGGACATATTTAGACATATTAAAAGAAATACTATGTAGGTATAAAACTGTTGGAATTCTGTTATGTACAACAAGAGATATAATTGAATAAGTCATCATAAATACAAGATGCTTAGTTATTTACTTTTCTTCTTGCTAATGTCAAAGGACATTCATGAGCCACTTTAAAGACAGAAGGTTTGTTTTGAAATCCAGTTCCAGGAAGATACTACCATCAGGGATGTATAAAGGCATGAACTTGAAGTAGCTACTCACATCTCAATATCTGTCAGGAAAAACAAAAGTGAAATGTTGGTGCTTAGCTTAAGTTTCCTTTTTATTGATTTCAGGAAAATGACCCATGGAATATCATTACGCATTCTAAGGATGGATCATGCCACCTCAGTTGACCTCATCTAATCTAGACACTGTTGCCTAGACATTCATAGAGACTTCACTTCTATGTGTTTCTAGATACTGCCAAACTGGTGGTCAATATCAGCCACACAATCACAAGTGCAAAGTTTGTCCCATCTCTCAGTAGAAGGGCATGAATCTAGAAAGCTCTATGTGGTATCCCTAAGTAAGTTTCTTTTGTGTTGTGTAAAGGCTTTCCTTTTTTCCCTTGAGATGATTTTTAAAATAAAATCATTGTTTCTCACTCTGTGAACTGTCTTTGATTAAGCTACCTGGATGGGCTTGCCTTCATGAAGGGACAAAGAGAGAGAGAGAGAGAGAGAGAGAGAGAGAGAAAGAGAGAGAGAGAGAGAGAGAGAGAGAGAGAGAGAGAGAGAGAGAGAGAGAGAGAGAGAGAAGCAGAGAGAGAAGAAAAAGGATAGTCCAGTTTCCCTCCATCCAGGAAACACCCTATCACATCCTCCCTCTCCCTGCTTCTACAGGGTCTTCCTCCACCCACCCACCAAATTCCACCTCCCTTCCCTCAATTATCCTACACTGGGGCATCTATCGAGCTTTCATAGGACCAAGGAACTCTCTTCCTATTAATGCATGACAAGGCCATCCTATGCTACATATGCAGCTGGAGCCATGTGTAGTCCTTTGTTGATAGCTTAGTACATGGGAGTTCTAGGGGGTCTGGTTGGTTGATATTGTTGTTCTTCTTATGGAGTAGCAAATCCTTTCAACTCCTTTCTCTAACTCCTCTATTGAGAAACCTGCACTCAGTACAATGCTTGCTGTGAACATCTGCCTCTGTGTTTGTAAGACTCTGACAGGGCTTCTCAGGAGACAGCCATATCAGCCTCCTTTCAACATGTACTTCTTGGCAACCACAATAGTGTCTGTGTTTGGTTACTGTATGTGGAATGATCCCCCAGGTGGGACAGCCTCTATATGGCCTTTCCTTCACCACTATCAACTAGACTTCATCCCAGGGATCCAGGGATGTGTCAATATCCAGAAATCCATCAAAATAATCCACTACATAAAGGAACTCAAAAAAATCACATGATCATTTCATTAGATGCTGAAAAATCATTTGACAAATTTCAGCATCCCTTCACGTTAAGTCTTGGAAAGATCAGAAATTCAAGGCCCATACCTAAACATAGTAAAGCAATATACAGCAAACAAGTAGCCAACATCAAACTGAATGGGGAGAAACTTGAAGCAATCACACTAAAATCAGGGACTAGACAAGGTTGCCCACTTTCTCAATATCTATTCAACATAGTACTTGAAGTTCTTGCTAGAGCAATTAGACAACAAAGGGAGGTCAAAAGGATACAAATTGGAAAGGAAGAAGTCAAAATATCACTATTTGCAGATTATATGATAGTATACTTAAGTGACCTCAAGAATTCCAACAGAGAACTCCTAAAGGTGATAAACAACTTCAGCAAAGTACTGGATATAAAATTAACTCAAGCAAATCAGTAGCCTTCCTCTCTTCAATGGATAAAGAGTCTGAGAAAAAAATTAGGGAAATGACACCCTTCACAATAGTCACAAAGAATATTTCATACCTTGCTGTGACTCTAACCAAGCAAGTGAAAGATCTGTATGACAAGAACTTCAAGACTCTGAAGAAAGAAATCAAAGAAGATCTCAGAAAACGGAAAGATCTCCCATGCTCATGGACTGGCAGGATTAATATAGTAAAAATGGTCATCTTGCTGAAAAAAAAATCTACAGATCAATGCAATCCCCATCAAATTTACAACTAAATTCTTCATAGAGTTACAAAGTGGATGCTCAATACATTATCCCATATATGAAACGTTGATGAGGAGCAAGCCTGATTAATTTGTAGGGAAATGAGTGATAATGATTTCACAGAGTTGATATGGGTCTATGTAGTATTGCTTATTTTTATTATCAAACTAGGAAACAAAGTCAATGACTAAGTGTAAAGTGGAAGAAGATAATCAGGCCTGTGGAAAGAAGCAGGATAAAACAACTCTCACAGGAGAGGTTGACACCATCAAAACTACAGATTGTTGGAATTTGAAACTACATAAAGCTCAGTCTCAGCTAAAGTCAGATAATAGTTTTAAGCACTAAGCACTCAGCTACACTAAATCTGGATTGAAAGTTTGCTGGTAGGTGAACAAGGTTCTCTTTATCTAATCCATTAATCCTTGGATACCACAAGCAACATCAATTTTCCCTGACATCATTGTCCTTCATACCCTATTCTCCTCACTTTCCAGTTATATCGTCTGTCACAATCTCTCCCTTGTGTATAACATACCCTCATTGTTCAATATTCACCTACCAGCAATACAGTAAAGCCACAGCCAGACATTATGCAAAGAGAGATAGAGAGTCTAAATTAGACGTTTCCATCAGTACTCTCTTCTAAGAGATCAGGGAACCCTGCAGAAAAGGATTGATAGCGTGAATCAAAAGTGACGGAGAACACGGCAACTGGATTAATTAAGCAAGGGTCACATGGGTTCACAGAGACCTAAAGGCCAAGCAGACGGCCTGCATGTATCTGCACAGGTCCTTTGCTTCTGTTACGGCTGTTAGATTACATTTTGGGAGGACTCGTAAAGGCAGCGGTGGGTGTATCTCTGACTCTTTTTCCTGTGACTGGGACTCCTTTCCACCTATTCGGATGCCTTATAGTCTCAATGCAAGGTCTTTTGCCTTGTCTTTCTATATTTAGTTTTGAGGCATTTGGATGTTGTCTCTTGAAGGTCTGAAGTATAAATGAAGAAGTAGTGAATCAGGGGAGAGGAAGATGAGCTAAAGCTGGGAGGAGTAGAAGGGGGGAGAAAATGTGGTCAGGATGTATTATATGAGAAAAAAATCTATTTTCAATATAAATAAAAAGTTTAAAAAAAGAAATTAAGTAATATAATTACTTAATTAAATACTATAATCTCATTTTGTATATCTCTAATAGAGATGTTACTCTCCCAAAAAGCTGCTTAGGAGAGTTTATTCTAGCTCACATTTCCATATCATACCTAGTCTATCATTGTCAGGAAGTTAAGGCAGGTGGTTCAAACAGATTCTCACAGCATTTCCAAAGTACAGAACACAGAAACAGAGCTATACATTTTCATTTGCTTCTTTGTTTTTGATCAGCTGGAATTCTGTCTTAAACATTTCAGTAAGCCAAGCCTAGGGGATGGTGCCGCCCACCTCTCACATCAATTAGCTTAAGACAATTCCCTACAGACACGCCCACAGTCCAACTCATTGTATATACTCACTCTCTGAGACTCTTTTCCTTGCTGATTCTAGGTTGTATGACGTTGGCCCTCAAACTATCACTCTGTTGTGTAACAGTTTCCACCTGCATGGAGCTTCTTATTCAGGGAGGTAAATAACTTAAAACAACTTCAGGTACTCCCTAAAACTGACCAGATACTCTAGACTACTCCTTTCCAGAGCAAGCAATAGAGACTGCTAAGAGTCATTCTCCGAGACCTAGCTGCAAAGGAGACTCTGAGACCGGAGCAGCATCCTAGAATAAACAGAAACCATTCAAACTGCCTGGAAGTGGTTTAAACCAGAGTCAATTGGAAAGGCTCTTCTCCAACCTGCTGAGCTACCTGCAGGCTCTGCCATGAGTTCCACATTTCTTAGCTTTTCTGATATGTCACATATGCCTGGGAAAACTTTAATAGTGCAACTGTCTTTGAGTCATTTCTGTTCCTGTAAGTAACCTCTTACCTATACTGCTAACTCCAATAAGTAACCCCAATAACATTCATTAGTTCACCAAAGTGGACTTTGTTATCTGTACATTTGCTTCGTCCTAAGATTCCTATCTAGAGTAAGTACATGGGTATGATGTGACTCCCCAGGAAAAGTTTTGTCACATATCACCACCACAGGTACATATACTAAGCTGCATAGTTTGCTGATATAGCAGACTAAAACCTCAGCTCTATAATATTCTGGTATGATATAGGGTGGAATCTAAACTGTATAGTCCATCCGTAAGATATGGCGTTAAGTCAGAGGCAGCTTTTAAAAAATAACCTAGATGAAAGTTTTATATTCAGCATAAGACAAAAACCTTCACAAAAGTGAAACTAAGTTGGAGCTCCTGGTTTGTAAGAGATCAGCAGAATGCTCATTTTGTCAACATGTAGTACCCAGGTGTCATCTTAAGATAAAATATTGGCTATGGAGGCTAAAGACATGCATCACTTATTAAATGTGATTCTTGGTCTTGTAGAGGATTTTGCTTGGTTCCCAGAACTAGCATAGTGACTTAAATTCTCCAGTAAATCCAATTCCAGGAAATCCAATGCAGTGTTTTCTTCTGACTTCCTTAGGCTTCCACATACTTGTGATACAGAGAAGCTGCCATAAACAAATACAAATACCCATGAAAAATACATAGATTGATGGATAGATAGATAGATAGATAGATAGATAGATAGATAGATAGATAGATAGATCTTGTTAGACTATCTCCATCATCATACAGTAAACTGGGACTTTTATGTTTACCCATGATTCCAGCACTGTAGAGTGAAGACAGGAGGATCACTGACTACAAGCCTAGCTACAGGTATAGTAAGAAACTGTCTCTGAATAAATAAGTTAGAAATGAAAGTAACAGGTGTTTGACATCCTCTTGTGGCCTCCATTCACAAACATGGACATGCACACCCATAAACATAATTGTGCTTAACACATTCACACAAGGACAAGGTAGTTCTTTATTCACTTATAGTGAATAAAATTATCTTATTTTAAAGAATATGAAGGAAACTGAAGATCATAGACTTAAGTGAAATAAACCTGACTAGCATGAAGAAATATCAAATTTTATATAAATATAAAATATGTGTATGTATATGCATTCTTGAATGTACTTGTGAATGCATCCTGAAAATATAAGAAATCATTGTTTTTTGGAAATCAAAGGTACCAGAAGTAGGAGGAAGAGGGAAGGAGAGATTAATGGGATGATTATGAACGATTATGTGATACATTTGTTTGCAAGTTTCAGAAAATATTCTAAATGTTGTCATTGATGTATGGTTTATTTAAAATTGTGTCTCATAGATCTTTAAGTGCATGAATCTTTCCAGTTATCTTTTATGTTGTCTAAACTTTGTGTTAGTTCTATTGTTGTCTCTAAGTATTTTCTTTGTGATTTAAATAGTTTTAAATTGTATAAGATTTGTTTTTTTTTTCTCTAGGTATCTTAGGTAACTTTTGTAAATGCACAGCAGGTTTTAAAATAAAATATTGCTATATAATATAAATAAACGAAAGCAGAAAGTGGGAAGCTTCCACTTTCAAGTCAGACTCCTAGAAATAGGAATCTATACATGCGGAAATGTCCTATGGAGAAGTTACCAGGGACACAGCCAGCACAAATGTAGATCTGCAGAAACTTTGTCGGTATTTTGATGCTGCATGACTGGTGAAGAAGACAGGTTGTTCAAAAGCCTTCCTGGCACTTGTTGTAAGGTAGCCTGACTATGGCCATGAGCCCTGTGCTACTCTGTTTCCATTCATTCCTGGTTGTCAAAGTCTGAGGCCATTTTGATGTGAGCAAACAGGTGTTAATCTATTCAACTAAAAGGTCAATAATAAACTCCACAAGTCTGAAAATAAAATTCACTATGCTCAAAGACATTCATCGTTTTTCTCCTGAAGAGTGTAGTGCAAATTAACACGAGGATGATTTGTTTTATTACTCAACAAGAGTAAAAAATAATGTTTCATATATTTGTCCATTATATAGATGAAAAAAAAAAAACTTCATCTATGCATCTTCAAATATTGCCTCAGAACCACCCAACCCCCTCCTGCCATTTTATCATTTCTTTCTCCATGATTCTTTCTCTCATCATTTTGTTTTCCTTGCCATTTTCTGAAGGATTATTTTATTATTTTATGTGCACAGATTCCATCCTATCATTATCATATGTGTTTTTATATTTGTGTGATGTATGTTGTGGAGGGTATCAGTGTGCCAAAGAATATGTACAGGGGTCAGAGAGAAATTTTGTGGAACCAGTTCTCTATTTCCACCTGTATGTGTGTTTAAGGAGTGAAGCATCTATACCAACTCGCCCACATGTCTGGTCCCACTGATTAGTTTTTGAACACTCTGCATTCTGTTGTTCAGTCTGCTCATCTGGTTTTTTAATATTGGATTACTATGTAGCTTCAAAATGAATTTTGCTAATGAGGAGATGCATGGTACATGATCACCACATGGTGCAGAGTAAACATATGCATATAAAAGAGCCTATTCCTACGGGGAAAATCTGAAAGCTTGGCTAGCTGGCAGCATGCTTGGAATATAAATGGCATTATGAAACCGTATGCTTAAATTCTTGCTCAACAGAAAAATATGGAAAATATAAACCCTACAAATGGCTACCAGACAAGGATACCTGCTTTTATTACACCGGTCATCACTGAGCACATTTCATTTTACACAGCTTCACATCATACTTCCAAAACCTTTCCTTTTGAAGAAAATGGTTTTGGTTTTTAAGGTACATTTCATTTTCATTTGTGTGTGTGTGTGTGTGTGTGTGTGTGTGCAGTGCCCAGAGACCAGATGAAAGTGTCAGATCCCTGGAAACTGGAGTTAAAGGCATCTATGAACCACTTAATGCTTGCATAGGAATCAATTATGACCCTCACCAAAAACAATGCATGCTCCTAACTCTGGACCCATCTCTCCAGACCCAATAAGTAGACATCTTCTGACATTTGCTGTAGAAAATAAGGGATCAGCTTCCTTTTCCCACAGTACAGAGACAGCATTTCCTAGCAATGAAACATTCTAATCTACTGATTTAACTGTACATGCTATTGTGCATATAATAGACTGGAATAAAGTATGATGTAGAGACTTAGGGACTTAGGGACCAAACACATAGGAGTGTAAAATATGACCTTTCTCTCTCTCTCTCTCTCTCTCTCTCTCTCTCTCTCTCTATATATATATATATATATATATATATATATATATATATTATGGGAATACATATCCAAAACCCACAGAATCTTGGAGCTATGACGATATTGAAAACTGACTCAAAAGAATTATGTAGCAGAGAGTCTGTACTGGATCTCTCTCTATTTCTCCCATTTCATCTGGTTTGGTACCCAACACAGAAAATTCTGCTTTGAAATCAACATAAGAGCTGAGAGATAGCTTCAACAAACACCCAGGCCCATGTATAATACACAGCTGCTTCAGCTGGTATTATATAATCTGTAAGGAAAATTTAAAAATGGCTGAGATGATTATTCTGTTTATACCAAATTCCAGAAGGACTGAGTATATAGGAGAAAACAAAACCAAGGAAATTACTGACTATTTAAAGTGAAAATGAGAAAATGTTATTGGTAATAAGGTTTTTGTTTTTGTTTTTGTTTTTTGTTTTTTAGTAAGAGTCAAACAAATAGCAGTTCAATTGGTTTCTTCCCTGTTCCAGTCGTAAACCACCCTGATAGGAGCTCCTTACTGGGTATAGGGCTTCTCTTGGCTCACAGTTCCAGAGGTGTAGACAAAACCATGATAGCATATGTTTGAGAGATCCAGGATGTAGGGAAACAGAGAGAGAACCTAAAATGAAGGAAGGCAAGGCCCACTTGCAGTGGAGTATTTCTGACCATGAGGCTATACTCACTAAAGTATAGTGAGTTATTTGGGTTATATAACTGTTCCAAACCACCATCCATGGATCTAGTCAAGCTGTCCTCACTCCAGCCACAGCAGCAGATCATGTTGATGGAATGGAAGACATGCTATATATAGGGGATTTCCAGAGACTGCTACATAGATCGAACTATGATTGACTAATCAATAACAGATTTCATTTAGATATAACAAGACTGTTACATCCAACAGTTTTTGGAAGGAAATTGAATCAAGTGCTGTGCAATATTTTATATATACTAAATCTTATTGAAATGTTCATTTCAACATGCTGAATATCTACGATAAGATTACACTGTTCTTACAGAAATCATTTCTCATGTAATTCATATTTTAGTAGAAATGGACACAGTGCGAAATATAAAGAAAATACTATAAATAACTATAAATAATGAAAATTACACTTAGAAAACTGAAAATCTCTCTAACTTGTGATTGTCAATGAAAAAGTAATAGACAAGGAAAATCCAGTAAAGTCCAAGTAGTAATTAATACCAGCTCTTACTAAACTAGAGCAGCTTGATAGTTTAAATATCAGAAAGTATACAAAATCATTAACATAGTCAACTATGCAGCAAAATACAGCAGCATATGTAAATATAAGTCATGAGAACTAATTATATATCAACATAAAACTTGAACATTTCCTTCCCTATAGTGCAGTATTTTTCCACATGCAGCCAACAACTTTTAGAATAGCCCCTGCTCCAATTGTTTGGTACCCAGATAAGGCCCAGCTACAAATCTGCTACATGTGTGAAGAGGCCTAAGTGTAGCCCATGTATGTTTTTTAGTTGGTGGGTCTGAAAGCCCCAAGAGTCAAAATTAGTTTATTATCTTGGTCTTCTTATGGTGTTCCTATCCACTTAAGGGCTACAATCCTTCCTTCTATTCTTCCAGAAGAGCTCCAAAGCTCCATCCATTGTATGGCTATGGATATCTGCATCTGTCTGAGTCAGTGGCTGAGTAGAGACTCTGAGGACAGCAATGCTAGACTCTGGCCTGCAAGCATTACAGAGTAACATTAATATTGTCAGTGGTGCTTGTCAATGGGATGGGTTTTAAGTTTGTCTAGTTATTGGTTGGCAGTCCCCTCAGACACTTCTCCATCCCCAATCCCTGTATTTCTTGTAGACAAGGTAAGCTAGGGATTGAAAGTTTCATGGTAGGGCTGGTGTCCCTATCACTCCACTGGGGTTCCTTCCTGACCATAGTATGCAGCCTCCCCAGGCTACATATTCCCAATGCTGTGAGTCACAGCTAAAGACAGCCCCATTGAATTTTGGGTGCATCCACTATTGCAGTTCTCCGTCTCTTTTGGGAGATGCCTCCCTCCATCTTCTCCATAAATTGCAGGTTTCCATTCATTCTCAGGGCCATCTGTACATCCCTCTCTGCTCCTTCCCACACACAAACCCAAATCCCACTACTCCCCTCCTGATACCCTCTCCTTCCCAGTTCACTCCTTCCATCTGCCTTCCACAAGCATTGTAAATTCCCCTTTACAAGTGAAACTCAAGAATCTCTGCTTGTCCTCTCTTCCTGTCCAACCTTCTTGTGTCTATGGAGTATAATATGGGCATCCTGCATTTTGTGGCTAATATAGACTTATAAGTGAATATATCACATGCATGTCCCTTTCAGACTGGTTTACCTTACTCAAGAAGATATTCTCTATATCCAAATATTTACCTGCAAAATTGATGATGTCTTTATTTTTCATAGCTGAATAATATTCCATTGTGTAGATGTATCACATTTTCTTTTTCCATTCTTAAGCTGATGGAAGTCTAATTGCTTCAAGTTTCTGGCTATTATAAATAAAGTTGCTATGAACGTAGTTGAGCAAGGGCTTTGTGAGATATTGGAGCATCCAGGAGCCATATATAGCTGGGTCCTGGGTTAAGACTATTCCTAGTCTTCTGATAACCTGCCAAATTGATTTCCAAAGTGGTTGTAACATCTTGCAATCTGACCAGCAATGGAGGAGTATTCTCCTTGCTCCATATCCTCACTAGTATGATCTTAGCCATTCTGACTTATATAAGATGAAACTATGATTTATTTGATTTGTATTTCCCTGATACTAAGGACATTGAACATTTCTTTAAGCACTTCTCAGTCATTCAAGATTCTTCTGTTGAAAATTCTCTGTTTAGCTCTCTGCCCCGTTTTTTAATTTGTTTATTTGTATTGTTGGTCTTTAACTTCTTGAGTATTTTGTAAATTGTGTATAATAGCCCTTTGCCAGATATATGTTTGGTTAAGATCCTTTCCAATCTGCAGGCTGCCATTTTGTCTAAGAGCAATTGTCAACTTCATATGGAAAAATAAACCTAGCATAGCCTAAACAATCCCAAACAATAAAAGAACTTCAGGAGGAATCACTATCCCTGACTAAAGATGAAATACAGAGCAATAGTAATAAAAACCACATGGTACTGTTACAGAAACAGACACATTGACCAAAGTAACAGAATAAAAGACAAAGAAACAAACCCACAAACACATGGACACTTGATTTTCGATAAATAAGCCAAAACCATAGATTGGAATAAAGGAAGCCTCTTCAACAAATGGTGGTGGTCTCACTGGATGCCTACACATAGAAGAATGAATATAGATTGATATTTATAACCATGCACAATATCAAACTCCTAGTTAATCAGGACTTCAACAAAAATCTAGATACACTAAGTCTCTTTGAAGAGAAAGAGAGAAATAGCTTTGAATGCCTTGGAACAGGGGAAAATTTTCATATCAGAACACCAATATCTCAGGCTCTAAGATCAAAAGTTAATAAATAGGACTTTGTGAAACTCTGTAAGGCAAAGGCAGCAAGAAGAAAATGTAATATATGTTTTTACTTTTATTTTATTTTATTTTCCTTCTTTCTTTTTTTGTTCATATAGCATTTTTAATTGAATTTTTTCTTTATTTACATTTCAAATGTTATCACTTTTCTGATTTTCCCCCAGAAACCTCCAATCCAATTCCCCCTCCACCTGCTTCTCTGAGGATGTTCCTTTCTCACCCACCCATTCCCACCTCCTCACCCTCAAATACCCCTACACTGAGGCATAGAGCATTCACAGGACCAAGGGCCTCTACTCCTATTGATGCTAGAGAAAACCATCTTCGGCTACATATGCCTCTGGACCAATGGGTCCCTCCATGTTTATTCCTTGGCTAGTGGTTTAGTTCCTGGGAGCTCTGGAGGGGGGTCTGGTTGGTTGATATTGTTGTGCTTCTTATGGGATTTCAAACCCCCTCAGATCCTTCAGTCCTTTCTCTAACCCCTCTATTGGGGGCCCCTTGCTCAGTCTAATGGTTGGCTGCTAGCATCTGCTTCTGTATGTGTCAGACTCTGGCAGAGCCTCTCAGGAGACATCTGTAACAGCCTCCTGTCAGCATGGATTTCTTGACATCCAAAGTAGTGTTTGGGTTTGGTGACTGTATATGTGATGAATCCCCAGGTGGGACAATTTCTGGATAGCCATTCCTCCAATCTCTCCTCCACAGTTTGTCTCTGTATTTGCTCCTGTGTGAATTTTCTTCTGCTTTCTAAGAAGGACTGAAGCACACACACTTTGGTCTTCCTTCTTGAGCTTCATGTGGTCTGTGAATTGTATTTTGGGTATTTGAAGCTTCTGAGCTAGTATCGACTTATCAGTGAGTGCATATCATGTGTGTTCTTTTGTGATTGGGTTATCTCTCACAGGATGATATTTTCTTATTTCATCCATTTGTCTAAGAACTTTAGGAAATCATAGTTTTTATTAGCTGAGTAGGACTACATTGTGTAAATGTACCACATTTCCTGTATTGATTCCTCTGTTGAAGGACATGTGGGTTCTTTCTAGCTTCTGGCTATTGTAAATAAGGTGGCTATGAAGATAATGGAGCATGTGTCCTTGTTATATGTTGGAGTATTTTGGGGGTATATGTTCAGGAGTGTATAGCTGGGTCCTCAGGTAATACTATGTCCAATTTTCTGAGGAACCTGAAGACTAATTTCCTAAGTGATTTTACCAGCTTGCTATCACACCAGCAATGGAGGAATGCTCCTCTTTCTCCACATCCTCAACAGCATCTGCTGTCACCTGAGTTTTTGATCTTAGCCATTTTGACGAGTACAAGGTAGAATCTCAGGGTTGTTTTGATTTGCATTTCCCTGATGACTAAGGATTTTGAACATTTCTTTAGGTGCTTTTCTGCCATTCAATATTTCTCAGTAGAGAATTCTATGTTTAGCTATGTACCCTATGAAAATATGTACCCTATTTTTAAAAGGGTTATTTGATTCTCTGGAGTCTAACTTATTGAGTTCTTTGTATACATTGAATATTAGACCTCTATCAGATGTAAAATTTGTATAAGATCTTTTCTCAATCTGTTGGTTGCTGTTTTGTCCTATTGATAGTGTTCTTTGTCTTACAGAAGCTTTGTAACTTTATGAAGTTCCATTTGTTGATTCTTGATCTTAGAGTATACACCCCTAGTGTTCTGTTCAGGAAAATTTCCCTGTGGCCATGTATTCAAGGCTCATCCCCTGTTTCTCCTCTATTAGTTTCAGTGTATCTGCTTTTATGTGGATCTTTGATCAACATGGACTTGAGCTTTGTACAAGGAGGTAAGAACGAATTGATTTGCACTCTTCTACATGCTGACCGCCTGTTGAGCCAGTACCATTTGTTGAAAATGCTGTCTTTTTTCCACTGGATGGTTTTAGCTCCTTAGTCAAAGATCAAGTGACCACAGGTGTGTGGGTTTGTTTCTGGGTCTTCAACTCTATTCCATTGATTTTCTGGCCAATTTCTATGCTAATGCCATGTAGTTTTTACCACTATTGCTCTATAATACAGCTTGAGGTCAGAGATGGTGATTCCCCCAGAAGTGTTTTATTGTTGAGGATAGCTTTTGCTATCTTGGGTTCCCTCCCCCAGGGGAGAGCATGAACACAGTCCCCTGATTTTAATTATTATTATTATTATTAATGAATTTGAAGATCTTCTGAAATCTTCAATTTCTTTTTTCAGAGACTTGAACTTGTCATACAAATCTTTTACTTGCTTTGTTAGAGTCACACCAAGTCATTTTATATTATTTGTGACTATTGTGAAGGGTGTTGTTTCCCTAATTTGTTTCTAAGCCTATTTATCCTTTGAATAGAGGAAGGAAACTGGTTTGTTTGAGTTCCTTTTATATCCACCCACTTTACTTAAGCTGGATATCAGGTTTAGGATTTCTCTGGTGGAATTTTGGGGGTCACTTACACATACTATCATATCATCTGCAAATAGTGATATTTTGACTTCTTCCTTTCCAATTTGTATCCCTGTGACCTCCTTTTGTTGTCTAATTACTCCAGCTAGGGCTTCAAGTACAATATTGGGACAGAGTGGGTAGCCTGTTCTGGTCCCTGATTTTAGTGGGATTGCTTTAAGTTTCTCTCCATTTATTTTGATTTTGGCTACTGGTTTGCTGTATATTGCTTTTAATATGTTTAGGTATGTGCCTTTAATTCCTGATATTTCCAAGACTTTAAACATGAAGGGATGTTGAATTTTGTCAAATGCTTTTTCAGCATGTAATGAAGTGATCATGTGTTTTTTTTTTCTCTTTGACTTTGTTTATTTAGGGTATTATGTCTATGGATTTCCGTATATTGAACCATCCCTGCATTCCTGTGATGAAGCCTACTTGATTGTGTGAATGATCATTTTGTTATGTTTTGGGATTTAATTTGTGATAATTTTGTTGAGTATTTTTGCATTGATGTTCATAATGGAAATTACTCTGAAATACTTTTTCTTTGTTGAGTCTTTGAAAGATTTAGATATCAGAGTAATTGAGGCTTCATATGAGTTAGGTAGTATTCCTTTTATTTTTATTTTTGTGAAATAGTTTGAAGATATTAGCATTAGGTCTTATTTGAAAGTCTGATAGAATTCTTCACTAAACCTATCTTCTCCTTGGCTTTTTTTGTTTGTTTGTTTTGGAGACTTTTAATGACTGCTCCTATTTCTTTGGGGGTTATGGGATA
This sequence comes from Mastomys coucha, assembly GCF_008632895.1. Classification (NCBI taxonomy): domain Eukaryota; kingdom Metazoa; phylum Chordata; class Mammalia; order Rodentia; family Muridae; genus Mastomys; species Mastomys coucha. The sequence continues at coordinate 11,811,643 of NW_022196891.1, forward strand.
GTTTAGATGGTTTATCTGATACTGATTTAACTTTGGTACCTGGAATCTGTCTAGAAAATTGTCCATTTCATTCATATTTTCCAATTTGGTTGAGTATATGCTTTTGTAGTAGGATTTGATTATTTTTTTGAATTTTCTCAATTTCTGTTGTTATATTTCCCTTTTCATTTTTGATTTTGTTAATTGGGATAGTGTCTCTGTGCCCTATTGTTAGTCTGGCTAACCAGACTGGTTCTTTGATTTTCTCAAAGAAACTCCTGGTTTTGTTGATTCTTTGTATTGTACTTTTTGTCTCTACTTGGTTGATTTCAGCACTGAGTTTGATTATTTCCTGCTATCTACTCCTCTTGGCTACCAAGCTCCTACTATATGTTCTCTCCAGTTTCTTTTGGAAGTATTTAGAGCTATGAGTTTTCCTTTTAGCACTGCTTTTATTGTTTCCCATAAGTTTTGATATGATGTCCCTTCATTTTCATTGGACTCTAAAAAGTTTTTAGTTTCTTTGTTTATTTCCTCCTGACCAAGTTATCACTGAGTAGAGAGTGTTGTTCAGATTTCATGTGTATGTGGTTTTTCATTGTTTTTGTTGGTATTGAAGACCAGCCTTAGTCCATATAGATCTGATAGTATGCATGGGATTGTATCACTTATGGTATCTGTTAAAGTCTGTTTGGCTACCAATTATATAGTTCATTTTGGAGAAGGTACCATTAGGTGCTAGTAACAACATATATTTTTTGGTTAGGATGAAATGTTCTATAAATATCTGTTAAATCCACTTGTTTCATAACTTCTCTTGGTTTCACTGTATCTCTGTTTAGATTTTCTTTTCATGATTTGTCTATTGAAGTCTCCCACCATTAATATGTGAGGTGCATTGTGTGCTTTGAGCTTTAGTAAAGTTTCTTTTATGAATGTGGGTGCCTTGCATTTGGAGCATAGATGTTCAGATTTGATAGTATGTATGCAGCAAAATGCTGTGTTCCATTTACCTGTCCAGTCTCTTAGTATATGTTTTTTTATTTGGGGAAGTGAATTCATTGATGTTAAGAATATATTAAGGAAAAGTGATTATTGCTTGCAGTCATGGTTATTTTTGTTGTTAGAGGTGGATTCTGTTTGTGTGGCTATCTTCTTTTGGGTTTGTTGAAAGAACATTACTTTCTTGCTTTTTCTAGTGTGTAGTTTCCCTCCTTGTGTTGTACTTTTCTATCTACTATCCTTTGTAGGGCTAGATTTATAGAAAGATATTGTGTAAATTTGCTTTTGTCATGGAATATCTTGGTTTCTCCATCTATGGTAATTGAGAGTTTTGCTGAGTATATTATCATGGGCTGGCATTTGTTTTCTCTTAGGGTCTGTATGACATCTGCCCAGGGTCTTCTGGCATTCATAGTCTCTGGTGAGAAATCTGGAGTAATTCTGATAGGGCTTCCTTTATATGTTACTGGACATTTTTCATTTACTGCTTTTAATATTTTTCCTTGTTTTGTGCATTTGGTGTTTTGATTATTATGTGATGAGATTAATTTGTTTTCTGGTCCAGACTATGTGGAGTTCTGTGTGTTCTTGTATATTCATGGGCATTTCTTTCTTTAGGTTAGGGGAGTTTTTTTCTATAATTTTTGCTGAAAATATTTACTGGCCCTTTAATTTTGGAATCTTTCTCTCTTCCATACCTATTATCCTTAGGTTTGTCATTCTCATTTTGTCCTAGTTTCCTGAATGTTTTGGGTTAGAAGCATTTCGTATTTTGCAGTTTCTTTGACTATTGTGTCAATATTTCTATGGTATCTTCTGCACCTGAGATTGTCTCTTCTGTTTCTTGTATTCTGTTGGTGGCGCTTGCATCTATGACTCCTTACCTCTTTCCTAGTTTTCTATCCAGGGTTGTCTCCCTTTGTGGTTCCTTTATTGTTTCTATTTCCAGTTTTAGATCATGGATAGTTTTGTTCATTTGTTTCACCTGTTTAGTTGTCTTTTACTGTAATTCTTTAAGGGATTTTTTTGTTTCCTCTTTAAGGTTTTCTATCTGTTTACCTTTGTTCTCCTGTATTTCTTTTTTTGGGGGGTGAGGTGTGTGGTTTGAGACAGGGTTTCTCTGTGTAGCCTTGGCTGTCCTGGAACTCACCCCGTAGACCAGACTGGCATTAAACTCAGACATTTGCCTGCCTTTGCCTCCCAAATGCTGAGTATAAGGCATGTGCCACCACCGCCCGGCCATTCTCCTGTATTTCTTTAAGGGCATTATTTATGTCCTCCTTAAAGTCCTCTATTATCATCATGAGATGTGATTTTAAATGAGAGTCTGCTTTTCCAGTGTTGTGTGTATCCAGCGCTTGCTGTGGTGGGAGGACTAGGTTCTGATGATGCCAAATAACCTTGGTTTCTGTTACTTATGTTCTTATGCATGCCTCTCACCATCTGAATATCTCTAGTGCTCCTTGCCCTTGCTATATCTGACTAGAGCCTGCCCTTCCTGTGATCCTGGTTATAGCAGAGCTCCTCAGCATCCAGCTGTCTCTGTGATCCTGTGATTCTGGAATCTTGTGATCCTGAGATCCTGGATATGTCAGAGTTCCCTTGAAGTCAAGCTGCTTCTGGGATCCTGAGATCCTTGTTTGACCAAACTCCTGAGATCCAATGATCTCATTATTCTGGGCATATTCTAGCACCTGGGAGTCGAGTTTCCTCTAAGTTTCGTGGGACTGAGAGCAGAGCTAGAGCTCAAGGTCTGCTCAGACCAGAAGGAAGATGTGCCATTGGCTGGCTGGGGGTTCCTATGTCCCTGGATCTTCCTGGTTTCAGTTACTCCTGGTGATGTGGCAGATGTTGTTGCCTCATCACCTATGATCCTGGTCATGTTAGCCTGCTTGAAAGCTGAGCTTCTTTTGGGTGTTGTGGCACTGAGTGCAGAGCTACGACCCATGGTAATCTTACTTAAAAACAAAGTTTCCACGAAAATAGTTCACAGGTTCCATATAATATTACCATTCCAGGTGAAAAGCTAGTGAAAGAAAGCATAATATCAAACAGAAAAAAAATGCCACACTGGGGCAGAAACAATTCATAGAACAAAACTGTATGGGTTTCATGAAATAAAAAAAAAAGAACCAATTCATCTGTTGGGGGACAATTTGGCTGTTTCCATTTTGGGGTGCTGTGAATACAGCAGCTGTGAACATGAACGTGCAAGTATAACTGGAGTACAATGTCACAGCAGCAGCCTATATATATTTGTGCATGCAATTGCATATGTATGTATGTGTATAGCAAATGTAATTTTAAAATGTGACTGTCAACTTGAGAGATTGTATGAAACCAAGACAGGGTCATGGGGAAGGGCTGGCAGGAAGAGTGTGAGAGGGGGATTAATATACTGTTTCATTTTTAATAAACCCAGACCTTAACATTGCTCACAGACCACTGAACTAACAGAACCTCACTGAGTTGATCCTTGAGCAACAAGAAGGCTGGAAAGTAGGCAGAGATCCAGGGGATACTGTGACTCTTTAGAGTAAAGATAGACCAGGCCCAGGTCTATCTCACTGGATACCATTGTTGCCAAAGACCTTTATGCATAAATGTTTGGGTATCAGAAGAGTGGAGAAACAATTAGAATAACTTATCTTTAGCATGATAACAATGTAGAAATGTTCAAGAAAAGCCAATTAAGCATTATTACAAGATATATAATATATCCTTGGAATTTCACATTCAAAAGAGTAACTATATTTTATGTAATGTTTTGATTTTCACTAAATTACAATGAAGAAAAATATCTACGTTCATGGGCTTCAAATCATACCCTGTTGGGAGAGGAAAAGTGATGTTAAACACAGACTTCTGGTCCTGACATGGCTGCTACAGACAACACAGAAGTTGATATTACCTGAGCAAGAGCAAGTGGTCAAAATTCAAGCATGAATTGAGAGTGTTCCAGAGACTTCATTCTGCAGGACATTAATTAACAGTTTCTTCTACTGAGGGAAGGAGAGTGATTCTTTACTTTTGAGACATGTCCATCCATTAAGTCATCTATACCCCAGTGGATGTCTCTATATACATGTACTTGTGGCTTGGATGAATTGGATACAGGTATTATTATTAATAACATTAACAGAAGAGGGCATGAAGGTGGCAGAGCGAGAACCACAGCAAGCAGGAGGCAGGGAGTAGTGAAGGGGCTTAATATTAGATGAACATGATCTAAATACATTGCACAAATAAAAATAGAGAAGAATAAAGTTAAAATATCAATAATATGATTGATATACATACATATGTACATACATACATACAAATTATATATATATATATATGCAAGTGGGTATGTATGCACGTATTTATATATGATCACATTTTATTCTTGCTCAGAAAAAAATGTTAACATTTATCCTGAAATAAAAGAAATGACTCTAAAACAATATAGCAAAATTTAAGAAAAATACACATACATATTTTAGTTCCATGTTTGCTCAGATGTGAGTGCTCAGTTTTTAAGAAGCCAAACCCTGAATTTCAGCCACTAGTCTAAGTTCCCTGTAGAAACAATTGAAAAGACTTGCACATGTGAATGAATAAATGTTTGTATAGTCGCAGATTTAGGAAAAAATAAAACTGTTGGATTCTTAACAAATAGCAATTCTTCATAAAATAAGCAATGCATTTGGGGCTGAGCACTCCACTGTCACCTATTCTCTCTCATTTAACTCCCACCTCCTGCAGTCAGGGGCGTCTTTGATGAAGGCTAGACACAGCATTAATGTGTGAGTATAAACATGACTGTTTAAAGAGCAATGTGACAGTTAATGCTGTGGGTGTATGTGAGCTGCCCTCTGTCTACTGAGAAAATTCCCACCTGACTTTGACAAAGATCTCTAATGAAACTTAGTGAATCCTACAAAATGATGATATGTAAGTGGGAGTGAGTTCATTTAGAAGATTACAGATAAAAGAGGGAAAGGAATGAGAGAGAAAAAAAATGGAGTGAAAATGACCAGAATTCATTGTAGGAAACTAACAAAAACAGAAAAGATGAAACCTTTGCTCAGAGCATTTCCCAGCTTCCTTTTCTCTCTCTTCTCTCTGTCATTTACTCTTCATTTTTTTATAAACAGAGTTATTGAAGCAGCTGCTCGTGCAAAGTTCTGGGTTTGTGAATGTGTATGACCCCTGACCAAAATATCACCATGCTTATTAAATAAAATTAGCTTTTCTTCAGAGGAAGAAATATGAGAGTGAATGGTACAGAAGTCAGGAAAGATGAGAGTGAATTGTTGATCAAAACCTGAAAGTAAATCACAAATTTCAAAAAGCAATCACATTCTGAGGCTTTGATGATATGACAGGTGCATGATGTGGGAGAGTATTGAATTTGCTTAGAAATACAACTTCACTGGTGCAGCCAAGGGATCTGTTCAATATTTATATGCCACTTAATATATTCCCATGCTGTAGAGGGTGGTTTAATGCTTTGATCGGGAATATGTGTTTACTGACTGAATGTCCTCAGCCCTAATTGGTTTTTGTTCTATAAATAAAGATGCCAGTGGACAATGGTTAGGTAGAAATAAAGAAGCAGGACTTCAAGGTTCCTGCAGGCTAGGAGAGAGGAGGAAAATAGAGATACCTGGGGGAGAGCTACAAGTAGTGTCAGAGCTACAAGAAAAGATCTTCCAAAATGTAGGTGGAAACGGAAAACAGCCTGAAAGTACCTTGGGCAGCAAGACTGATCGGCTTCACAGAAGGTAACTGGGCAACTAAGCTGAGGGTAGATGTAGAGGTACTGAGCTAAGTGTAAAGATAACTAAGCTGATGGCAGATTGAGAGAGATGTTGAGCTAGGGATAAAGGTAAATGAGCTACTAAGCTGAGGGCAGATTAGAGGTGTTGAGCAAGGAGAGAATGTAAAGACATGCTAGACATAAAAGTCTTAGAAGAACCCAGCCACAAAGGCAATAAGACAGTTCAAAAATGAGCGTGTGTGTGTGTGTGTGTGTGTGTGTGTGTGTGTGTGCAGTTTATCCATGGTTCTGAGATAGCTTCTGGTAAGGTGATACATGCAACTCACTAAGAACTCAAAATGCTGCCTACAAAACTTCCTGCTTCACCATGTCTCTGTTATAATATAGGACTTCATCAAGTCCATGTACAAAATATTGTAAATTCAATAATAAACACTAAGAAATGAAAGAACCACTAAAAAGAAATATCACCAAATTCTTGCTGATGTTTTTCTTCCTCTTGAAGAATTTTCAAGGAAAATCCTTCAGGACACTAATCAGGATCTCTAAGGAGAGAAGGCAATGAAAACATTAAACATTTATTCTGACCCATTGTGCTCATTAAAAATATAAAGTAAATTAAAATGAGTTTTACACACTGTCCTTTCTAAATCTGATTCCTTAAAGTCTTTATTTCAGTGCCTTTATTTTATTTGCCTTACTCTATTTTAATTTTGCATGTGCATGCGTGCATTGTTGCATTGACACATGTGAGCACACAAATATGAAGAACAGAGGTCAATGTCAGAATTCTTCCACAATTGTTTCTTCAATATACTCCACTTTCCCACCCATTGCATTTTCTTTTTTCTCCATGGAGTCCAGTCTATGTTGTCCAACACTCTTAGGAGGGGAGGGGCTACCATGGTATGTGTTGACCTACTAGCTGTCAGATCATTTCAGAAAACTGATGCTCTTTCCCACCCACTATCAAAAGCCACTAGTTCCTCAGCTGGTGATGCCATTTTTTAAATCCATGTTCCCCTTCCTCTTTTTGTTGTTTTTCTTTTAATTTTTGTTCTATGGAATGTATGGCTTAATATTACCAGAGTCTTGTGGATCTCTTAATCATTGTGAGTTCATATACTCAACTAAACTGCTGTGTCTAGAAAGCATTGCTTCCTTGATATTATGTACTTATGTCTTTAACAGTCTGTCTGCTCCCTATACCTCAATGATCTCTGAGCTTAGCATGATTGATTAGATATTTATGTCCCATTTAGGGATGAATACTCTGAAGCCACTTATTCTTTGGTCATTGATAAGAGGATGTTTCTGTGTTGATTTCCATCTACTGTAAAAAAAGATTCTTTAGAGAGGACTGAGAGATGCTCTTGTCTATGGGCACAGTGATGCAATTAAGAGTCATTTTATACCATGTCTACTTATCAGAATAATATTATTGAGTTTTTCTTTAGGGACTACAACCTATATACCCACAGTTCTTGGGCCCATTGATTGCATCTCATGGAACAGCCTTAGGTGCAATCAGTAGGTGGTTATTTACTCCAATAACATTAATACCACTCTTGCTCCAGTGGCTATATCTTTTCAAGCCAGTGTTTGCTATTGGTTGCAGACATCACAGCTGGATAAAATTAGTGGCTAATTTTATATTTAATGATCATGAAAGTTAGCTGTTAGGAATTTAGTGATCATGTAAGTAACAGTTTGATTTCTCTGTTTTATGACATAGCAACAGTATCTTACCGTAAGTTTGGAGGGTAATTGAAAGTATTACTAGTAACCAGTAACACTTTGTGGTGTGGGTGAATCCATAGGCTAACAACAAAAAACAGGTAGCTCATTCATTTTGTAATATATGTATTTTATTTTGTGTAATTAAAATATAAATACCTATTTTTTTCTTTTCTTTATTCTTGGTACTGTTGTTATTTTTTTTGTTTTTGTTTTTCTTTTTAATATGTAGCATAAAGTATCTAGTTGGGCTATTGTCCCTTCATTGTAGAGTAACTTCATTAAATATTTTTTATACAGAAATTTTGTTTAGGAAGCTAGTATAGAAGTAGGTTTCCATATAGCTTTCTCAAAAGACTCTTGATGTTAACTATCTCTCCACACACTGTTTTGCATTCTCTGTGGTTCATACCCTATCCCATTTTAACCACCCATTACTTCCCTTCAACTCCTTATACTATATCTTATAGATCCCTCCCCTTGAAACTCCCTCTCTGTCATGGTGCCTTGCTAAATTTAAGACTTCTACAGATATTACAAATAAAAAGGGATTCTCAGCTGACATCCATGAATAATAGAAAACATGGCATTTTTAGGTCCTCATTACTTCATCCAGAATGATTGTTTCTAGTTCTATACCTGCATTATCATAATGGTGTTTATCTTAACAGCTAAATAACATACTACTGTGTAAATGCTTTCACTATCTGATTATCAATCAACTGGCAATTAGGTTACGTCCATTTCCTGGCTAGTGGAAATAGAACAGCTATGAATGTATTGATGAGAGTAAGTATGTCTATGGTGAGATATAGAGTTCTTTGTGTATATGCTCGGGAGATACATAGCTGGATCATATGGTAGACCTATATCCAGTACTATCTAGAAAACTGATCACTAACTTCCATAGTGATTGTAGCATTTTAATCTTCACCAGCAATGAGTGGGTATTTATTTTTCCTATAACCATACTAATATCTGTTTTCTCTTATTTCTTTTATCTTAGCCATTCCCTCTGGGATAAAAGAAAGTTTTAAAAGAATTTTAATTTGTAATTCATTAAGGCCAAATATTGTCAAGAGTTTTCTAGATTTAATCTTTTGAGAGTTCTGTCTTTAGAGCCTGTATTGGTTGGTTTTATATGTCAACTTGACACAAGCTGGAGTTATCAGAGAGAAAGGAGCCTCCCTTGAGGAAATATCTCCTTGAGATCCAGCTGTATTTTCTCATTTTGTGACCAGGGGTGGGTGGTCCCATTGTGGGTGGTAGTCTTAGTTTATATATGAAAGCAAGCTGAACAAACCAGGGGAAGCAAGTCAATATGTAATACCACTCCATGGCTTCTGTATCAGCTCCTGCTTCCTAACATACTTGAGTTCCAGTCCTGACTCCCTTTGCTGATGAACAGCAATGTGGAAGTGTAAGCTGAATAAAGCCTTTCCTCCCCAACTTGCTTCTTGGTCATAATGTTTTGTACAAGAAAGGGTCTGTTGGTGAGCACGGGGAAAGGGGAAGGAACAGGTTTTTTATTTTTTTAATTTTTTTATATTTTTATTTTTTTATTTTTGTTCGGAGGGGAAACCGGGAAAAAAGATATCATTTGACATGTTAATAAAGAAAATATCTAATAAAAAAGAAAAAGAAAGAAAGGTAAAAATTATAAATAATATAGCTTTTTACCAAGTGATAAAGTGTCATGGATAGTGATATTTGAAGAGCTCATTTTATTGTTTACTATTTTTAGCTGGTGTGTGGGTGAGTGCCTTTCCAAATAAATTTAAGAATGTTTTTCAATATATTTGAAAAATTAAGTTAAAAATATGGTGGGGATTATACTAAATATTTAATTATCTTTTGACAGAATGGCTATTTTTTATTAATCATTAATTGTTTACATTTCAAATTATATCCCCTTCCAGGTTATCCCTGCACAAACTGCCATCCTATCCCCATCTCCCCCTCCCATTTGTCTCCATGAAGATGCTCCTCTACCCCCTCACCCACTCCTATCTCACCAGTCTAGCATGCCCCTAGGCTACAATATTAATTCTACTGATCTATGAGCATTGGAAATATTGGAGATATTCTCACATCTTCTTGAATTTCTCTATTCAATATCTTAATTATTTCATGTAATAATCCTCCCAGTTACTTGGTTCATTTTATTTCAGGATATTCTATTGAGAAAAAGGTAAATGGGATTGTTTCCCTGAATTTTCACATTTGCCATTTATATAGAAAGACGACTAATCTTTATGTATTAATTCTTTTATCCTGCTACTGTGTTTAATTGTTCATCAGTTGTAGAATATTTATGATGGAGGCTTTAGTGGGTTCTAAATATATAATTGTGTTTATTGTAAATAAAGATATCTTGACTTCTTCCTTTCCTCTTTGTATCAACTTTATCTCCTTTACTTGACTTTCTGCTCTAGCTAAGAGTACAAGCACTACATTAAACAAGAATGGAAAGCATGAAAATCTTCTTCCTGTAGGATTGTATTGGAAATGCTTACAGTTTTTTTTTTTTTCATGATACTGGCTATGGCATTTGTTATGGTGAAATATATTCCCTGTACCCCTAGATTCTCTAGGACATTTATAATGAATGGATGTTTGGTTAGCCCTAGCCCTTTTCTGTACCTATTGAGATGTTCATGTAGTTTCTATCCTTGGGTCTGTTTTTGTGGTGGATCACATATATTGATTTACATGTACTGAACATCTATGCATTACTAGGGTAGATCTGACTTAATAATGGTGGATTTTTTATATACTCTTGAATTTATTGAAAGTTATTTTATTGAGAATTTCTACATCTGTTTCCATTAGATAAAATGGATGACTTACTTTCTTGGAACTGTGTCTTGTAATGCGATCAGGGTAATTCAGGCAAGATAAGATAAAATATTGTGGAAATGTTCCTTCTTTTTTATTTTATATAATGTTTTAAGGCTGTTAGTGGTTTTCTTTTTATAAGATCCAAAAGAGTTTTTATGAACTGTTACTAGACTTTTTGTAGTTTTTAACTATTGTTGTTATCTCATTGGTTATTATAATAGCATTTAACTTATTTACTCATCTTTATTTGATTTTGGTCTTCACATTTATTTAAAAATTTACCCATTTTCCTTATTTTTTTCAGTTTATTATAGTATAAATATTCACAGTATATCCTTATCATTCTCTAAATTTCTTCCCAGTTCATTATAATGTTCCATTTCATCCTGTTTCATTTATCTCCTTTTAATTTTGGTTAATTTGGATAAAGAGTTGCTGATCTTGTTAATATTTTCAAAGAAACAACTCTGTGTTCCATTATTTGTAAATTTTGGTTTTTGTCTGGTTTCTGTTTCTTTAATTGCAGACATGACTTTTATTGTTTTTCCTCTTTGCTTTTTATATTGCCTATTTTTGTTTTTCTATTTTTTTCATGTACAGCATTAACATACTAAAAAGAAATGACTTCATTTTTCTGATACATGCTCTTCTATACCTTTTCCATTTAGAACTGTGTTAACTGTGCCCCAAATACTGTGGTATGTTGTCTTTTCAATTGTGTTCTATCATAAGATATTAACTTTATAAGATTATAAGATTGTAAAAGATGATTAAAGTTTATATAACATTATAAACTTTCCAATTGATTTTCTTTTGATCCAATTTTCATTCGTTCACTTGTGTATTGTTTAGCTTCCTTTTGTGTAATTTCTGTCATTTCTATTGTTGTTGATCATCTAACTTTACTCTTTGGGATCAGATAACATGCAAAATGTAGTTTCAAATTTTCTGAATTTGTTTATATTCTAATTGCATCCTCATATATCATCTATTTTGGAGAAAGTCCCCTGGAAAACTGGTAATAATGTTTATTCTTTAGTACCGAGAAAGAAAAAGTGTGAAAAATTTTATATTATTGGATTTTACTAATAATTCTTTTAGTTTGACTTGATTTAGCATGTTGCTTTCTATGGACTTATTGTGTTTTGAGTTTATATATCGAACTGTACCCCCCTGTTCTATAAATGTCTGTGAGAATGATTGGATTTATGTCATTTAGCTCCAATGTCTTTACTTAGATTTTGACTGGATGATCCATCTATTGGTGAAAACAGTGTATGGAAGTCAACACTATCACTGTGTTGACATCAATCTGTTATTTTATATTAGGAATAATTGTTTTATGAAAGTAGATGTGCCTATGTTTTGTTCATGAATGTTTACCTTTGTAATATCCTCTTCATAGATGGTTTAATTTAATGAGTATATCTTGTCCTTGAAGATTTCTTCTGATTAGTTTTGATTTCATGTATAATTTGGCAACTATTAGAATAGTTATATCTGCTTAGTTTTAATTACTTGAAATAATTTTTTCCATCCTTTCTCTACAGTGGTTGCTGTCATTAGTGTTGGAGTATGTTTCTTGGAGATAATGAAAAGATGGATTCATTTATTTATCCAACCTACGAGTCTATATCTTTTTGTTGAGAGATTTGAGGTCATTCCCATGGGGTTATTATTGAAATGTTTATTATTTTGTTATTTTGTTTTTTGTGAATTTATCATATTTGTCTTTCTTTAATTATTCTCATATTATATATTAATTGTGTACTCTTAGGTATATACAGTTTTATCTTCGGATAAGCTAATCCTTCCTTTTTCCTTCTATGGCTAATTTTTGGAAATAGATTCTTTACATCTGTTGTATTATGAAAACTTCTTCTTATGACCTAAGATCACCAATCAACAAATGGGACCTCATAAAATTGAAAAGCTTCTGTAAAGTAAAGAATGATATAAATAGGACAACCCACAGATTTGGGAAAAAATCTTTACCAAGCCAATATCCAGTACAGGGCTAATATCCAAAATATACAAAGAACTCAAGAAATTAGACTCCAGAAAACCAAATCACCTTATCAAACAGGGGAAAAAAGCTAAACAAAGAATTCTAAAATGAGGAAAATCAAATAACTAAGAAACACCTAAAGAAATGTTCAACATCCTTAGTCATCAAGGAAATGAAATCAAAACAACCCTGAGATTCTACCTCACACTAGTCAGAATGGCTAAGATCAAAAACTCAGGTGACAGCAGATGCTGGTGAGGATGTGAAGAAAGAGGACCACTCCTCCATTGTTGATGGGATTGCAAGCTGTTACCACCACTCTGGAAATCAGTTTGGTGGTTCCTCAGAAAATGGAACATAGTACTACCTGAGTACCTAGCTATACCTCTCCTGGGTATATACTCAGAAAATGCTCCCACATGTAATAAGTACACATGCTCCACTATGTTCAAAGCTGTCATATTTATAATAGCCAGAAGCTGGAAACATCCCAGAAGCCTCCCCATAGATAAACAGACAAAGAAAATGTACACAATGGAATACTGTTCAGCTATTAAAACATTGACTTCATGAAAATTGCAGGCTAATGGATGGATCTAGAAAATATCATCCTGAGTAAGGTAACTCAGACACAAACCAAAACACTAGGTATATACTTACTAATAAGTGGATATTAGGCAAAGAGTATGCACTACCCATGATCAAACTCATGGACCTCATGAAGCTCAAGAGGAAGGATGATCAAAGAATGGATAATTCAGTCCTACTTAGGAAGCAGAAAAAAATAATCAAGGGAAGTAGAGGGAGGGGGACTTGGGAGGAAGAGAATGGAGAAAGAGGGGAAGAATTAGGTATGGAAGGAGATAGAGAAGATGTACAGTGGGTCAGGAAATTGAACAGAGTTATGTAGCAATGGGGGATAGGGAACTGGGGGTAGCAACCAGAAAGTCACAGATACTAGGAAAGCAAGAGTCTCACATGACCCCATGTGGATGATAGCTGAAATACCTCACAAAGGGGAGAGAGAACCTATAGAGACTATATCTAGAGGTTAGACACAGCCCTCAGTTAGGATGGGACCATCCACCCTTCTCAAAATTTTAACCCAGTATTGCTCCTGTCTAAAGGAAATACAGGAACAAAGAGAGGAACAGAGATTAAAGGAAAGGCCATCTAGAGACTGCCCCATCTGGTTATCCTCCCTACATCCAGGCACCAAATCCAGTTTCTATTGAAGATTCCAAGAAGTGCTTGCTCACAGGAGACTAATATAGCTGTCTCCTGAGAGTCTTTGCCAGATCCTGACCAAAACAGATGAGGATAACATTGGGTTGAGCAGGGGGACTCCAATGGAGGATTTAGGTGAAGGATAGAAGGAGCTGAAGGGGTTTGTAACCCTATAGGAAGAACAATAATATCAACGAACCAGACCCCCAGAGCTCCTCTGGAATAAACCACCAACCAAAGAGTACACATCGAGAGAGCCATGGTTCCAGCTGCATATGTAACAGGATGACCTTGTCTGGAATCAAAGGGACGGGTGGCCCTTGGTCTTGTGATGGCTTGATGCCCCAGTGTAGGGGAATGTCAGTGCAGGGAAGTAGGAGAAAGTGGGTTAGTGAGCAGGGAGAGGGGTAACGGGAGAGGGAGGTTTTCAGAGAGGATAAAATTTGCAATGTAAATAAAGAAAAATCTAATAAAAAATAGTGGGAAAAATGACCTAATATAGCACCCAGAACTCGAGGATAACCTGGACAACCTAATACCCCATCTAGAAATTCTCAAAGCTCAACCAAGAGTACCTTATAAGTTTCTTAAAAGATTACAGTCAGTCTCCACTCATCCTATGGTCATTGACTTATCCAAAGTGGCCAAAAGTCCTGTTAATCTTTGATTCCTTAGTATCACAATCACAGGTCTCCACTGGTGTACTCAATGTTTTAAATCCATTCTAGGAAATTGTTTGATTAATACTCAAGCTTTCATGCTTGTACTGTAAGCCCTTTACACACCAAACCATCTCTACAGCCTACTTTAAGATTTTAATTTTCAGAATCTGAAGACTAATCAAATTACTCATTTTTCTTTCAAAATTAAGATAGTTATGCTATTTTGATGCAAAAGCTTTAAATTTCGGTTTCCTTATTTGTCAGCAGCAGAAATGGCACAGTACCACTTCACTCTCACATGGAAGATGAGGAAATTTACATACTTGCAGGTCTTCCTACAACATCTGTGTCTATACCTCATGTTTTTGTGAGGCACTAAATGGGACCTTTTTACCAAGGCAAATACTTCTTAAGTCATTTTTGTTAGATGATATTATTTTAAGAATAAAGCTTACAGCACAAGTAGTGATATCCCATAAAAATGTAATTTTATTTTAAATGGAAAAACTTTCCCTGGTGAATTTCATTTTCAAATTCCAATATGAAGAAATATTGGCTTTGTCGTGAGTTCCTGTGTGATGAGCCTGTGGTAGCAAAGCTCTTATGCTTTTCTCTTTTCACTGTGCTTGTATCATATTAATATGGAACAATGACATAACAAAGTGTCTGTAAGACAGGTCAGCTGGTAAAATTATTTGCAATCAAGTCTTAATACCTGATTTCAGTCTCAGAAATTATGCGTGGAAAGGAGGAAACTGACTCCAAGATGCTATTCTCTAACCTCCACATGTGTGACTAAGAAAGCATATTCATAAGCACACACATGCACGTCCACAGGGTAGAAGGGGAGAAAGACAGTCAGAGAGAGAGAGAGAGAGAGAGAGAGAGAGAGAGAGAGAGAGAGAGACAGAGACAGAGACACAGAGAGAGAGACAGAGAGACAGAGAGACAGAGAGAGTGTGTTGGGTTCCTCCCCCATGCCTCAACTCCACGACTTCAGAGCTTACAACTGGAGAATTGAAGTAAAATGGAAAAAGATTTAATTTCTACAAATTTAATTTTAAATATATATAATATATTTTATTTTATAATGGATCATAGTAGCTTACATTTTATTATAGAATGTGATTATCCTGTTGCCAAATAATTCTGAAACTGTTTTTTCTTCAGTATTTTTTGTTCAATCTAAATATCCAGATAAATTATTTTATTTTGCTTAGAAATACAAATGCTGCTTGTTATTCCTATATAACTTGGTAACCAACTATCAAAGTTTACCTACACGTTCCTTTAGCACTTAAATTTCGTCTGTCTTATCTTGAAAAATTAGAAATCTCATGGGCAAACAATAAGTTTCAGTGGGTTAGAGAGCATGCTTCTAAGCTGGCCAACTTAAATTCAATTACAATTCACATGGTTGAGGGAAAAAAAAGATTTCTATAAGTTGTCCTTTGACATTGCAACAAGTATGTTGGCACACACACACACACACACACACACACACACACAAACTAAGTATAAAAATGTTTTAAATTATGAAATATATTATATTTCCTCTAAGAATATATAGAATTATAATGCTTAATATTTAATTGCATGTGTGTGTAGGGAAGAGAAGAAAGAAATGAAGGAAGGAAGGAAGGAAGGAAGGAAGGAAGGAAGGAAGAAAAAGAAATAAAGAAAGGATAAAAACAAGAAAGAAAGAAAGAATGAAAGAAAGAAAGGAAGGAAGGAAGGAAGGAAGGAAGGGAGGAAGAGAGGAAGAAATGAAAAGAAGGCAGATAGATAATGCATGTCATCATAGGTGTGGAAAGCAGAGGAAAACTTGTATGAACAAACAGTACTCTATTTCTATCATGTGGGTCAGTCTTGGCAGTATGTGCCTTTCCCTACTATACAACCCCACCATCCCCTCCAACATCATAAGTTTAACTAACACTGTGTATTCTTATAGTTTGTTGTTACTTTTGAAACTGTTGTCAATTCTATGATCACATCTTGATACATAAACTTCATCAGTTCATTCATATAGATTCATTATTATAACATATACTATACTATATTGCTACCCTTTACTTTGTGTTTTTAAATAGTAGTGGCAGTGAAAATAGATAAAGTGCTTGAAAGAAGAGCAAAGGGATCTGAATTTAGATCTCTGGGACACACATAAGACCCATATGAGGAGAAATGCACCCATAACTACAGCACTTGGAATGGACAGAGATAAAAGAATACCTACTGTCAGGTAGGCCAGCCAGTCTAACTATATTAGGGACCTCCAGGTTCAGTGGCAGACACAGGCTCAGAAAATATCCTGGAGAACAGAAAAGGAAGCCATCTAATGTTGACTTCTGCCTTCAACATTTATGTGCATATATTCAGATTCAAACACAAATGTCCATGTATGTATATCATGTAAGACACATATAGTATACATTTACATAAAAGAATAAAAGTAACTTCACCTTAAATTTTAATCAAGTCAATTGTATAAATGGTATAGTGGACTGAATCTAAGATCTTTCTCTGCTAGTCAAGAACTTACATAAATCATCATAATTCATAATCATTATATATCATAATCATCATAATTCTAAATCATAAGCCCAGGCCAGAATACATCATTTTGTAGATGTGAGTTTTCTTTTCTTTTTTAATAATTTTGATAGGCCCTCTGCTCTATTGCTGTACATTGTTTGCACATCTCTATCCACACTTCTAGCCAAGGTGATTTTCACCCTGGGATATATTACTTTTTGCTTTGTTTTATTACCATGCTATCACTCCAATTCTTGTGCCTTGGAGAAATGCATAGATTTGTAGTTCTCTGCTATTTCTATATATTTCATCTTAAGCATTTTCAAAATAACTATACGTTACAGCATGTTGGACCCTGTAATAGACAGTCTAGTGGAAGGCATTAGGTCATTGGTACTATGTTCTCACAGGGACACTTTGTTAGGGTTTCTTCTCTTGTAAAGAAGCACCATGACCGTAAGGTAAGTTGGAGAGGAAATGGTTTATTCAGCTTACATTTCCACATCACAGTTCATCAATGATTGAAGTTAGTATGGGACTTTAAGCAGGGTAGGATCCTGGAGGCAGGATTTTATGTGACAGCCATTGAGGGGGTACTACTCACTGACTTCATTCACATGGATTATTGAGCCTGTTTTCTTATAGAACCAGGGCCGGGCCCTGCCACATCAGTTACTAATTAAGAAAATGTCTAGCAGGCTTGCATACAACCCAGTTGTATGGGACAGGAATGATCTAATTATGATTCTTTCCTCTCAGATGACTTTAGTTTCTGTCAAGTTGAGAAAAAACTGTCTAGCATATATCATATCAAGGGACTCTGATCTATTTTACCTTTTTTACTCCTGAACAATGAGATGAGAAATTTTTGCTTCAGCCTGAGTTGTTTCCTTACCACAAGTCCAAGTGTGATTGAGTCAACAGATTGTTCTTACCAGACAAAATCAGCCTTTTCTCTTTATAATCTAATAGTACCAGATATATACAATAGTTACAGAAAGCTAAGTAACAGACACTAACCCCTGAATAGGAAGGTTGGGCCACTACTGAGCAGAAGTAAAACTTGGAGATCACGATAGAGTTTGGATCCAAAGCCAAACAACTGATGGACTACTGAACACGTACCTGTTCCACAGCTTCTTCTCCCAGTTTTTCAATGTATGCATAAAACAACTATTGTCAGAAAATTGAATTTTTACCTTTTACCACAGGACTTTTACAGAGAACAAATATTAATTCCTAGAATATATGTTAGCAGGAACAAAGGATTTTTTTTTCCGTTTGCAATTCTTAAATGCACTAGTGACCACACTGAAGTATGCAACTGAAATTTAACTAAATTTAGTAAATTACTTTTCATCTTAACCTGACACATTTTAACTAATCCAGGGTCACAGCAAGTTTCATTAAAGGTACTGTGCTTTAGGTGTTTTCCTCATTGTCTGTGATAAAGAGCTCAAGGAAACAAAGTTAGAAAATCAATTTGGTAATTCCTCAGAAAACGGGAAATAGTTCTACCCAAAGACTCAGCTATACCACTCCTGTGCATATACCCAGAAGATGTTCCAACATATAAAAAGGAAACATGCTCTATTATGTTTATAGCAGGCTTATTTATAATAGCCAGAAGCTGGAAACAACCAAGATGTCTCTCAACAGAAGAATTGATACAGAAAATCTGGTACATTTACAAAATGGAGTACTGCAGGCCAATTGAAAACAATGGCTTCATGAAATTTTCAGGCAAATTGATGGAACAAGAAAATATAATCCTGAGAGAGGTAAACCAGGCACAAAAGAGCTACCATGGTATATAAATACTGATAAGTGTATATTAACCCAAAAGCTCAGAATACTCAAGGTACAACCCACAAACCATATGGAATTAAGAAGTTAGAAGACCAAAGTGTAGATATTTCTATCCTACATAAAAAGAGGAACAAAATAATCCCAGGAGGTAGAGGAACAGACAAACTTGGGAGGGAGAAAGTAGGGGGAAAGTAAGCAGGACTAGGTATTTGAAGAGACAGAAGAAAAGTACTGACAGTCAAGAAACCAAATAGAAATATGTAGCAGTAGGGGATGGGAACTGAGAGTAGCCAAAGAAATTCCCAGACATCAGAGAATCAAGAGACTCATCACACTTAATGAGGATGACCTTGGCAAAATAAACAACAAAGAGGAGAGATAACCTATAAAGCCCAAGACTACCTCCAGTAGATAGGCAGATGAAGGATGGGGCCACCCACCATCTGAAAAGTGTTATTCTAGAAATATTCCTGTTCAAAGAAAAGACAGGGACAAAAAATGGAAACGAGACTAAAGGAAGGGCCATCTAGAGACTGCCCCACCTAGGGTTCAATCCCATCTGCAGACACCAACACAGACACTGTTGCTGATGCCAAGAAGTGCTTGTTGATAGGAGCCTTGTATGGCTGTTCCCAGAGCAGTTCTACCAGCACCTGACAAATACAGAAGCAGATACTCACAACCAACCATTATACTGAGCCCTGGGACCACAATGGAAGAACTAGGTGAAGGAATGAAGGAGCTGATGGGTATTGTAACCCCACACAAAGAATAATATCAACTATCCAGAGCATCCAGAGCTCCCAGAGACTATACCCAAAGAGACTCTATAGCCAAAGAGTATTCATGGAAGGATCCATGTCCCCAGATACATATGTAACAGAGGATGGTCTTATCTGACATCAATGGGAGGGGAGGACCTTGGTCCTGTGGAGGCTTAATATCCCAGAATAGAGTTCTATAGTTAGGTGTGGGTGGATATGTGGAGGGACTCCCTTATAGAGGCAATTAGGGGGATGAAGGTAAATAGTTTGGAGGTGTTTGTGGAAGGGTGAAAGGGAAGGGGCTCATTTTTTGTAATGTAAACGAATGCAATGATTAATTTTTAAAAAAGAAATTATTTCACCATATAGTTCGAAGTTTCATCACGTGATGGAAATCTCCATCATGGTGGTACAGTGCACTGTGATGGGGAAGTCCATCCTATTGAGGAAATCTAGCACACTGCAGAAGTCGATCACAGTGGTGAAGTTCACCATGGTGGGAAAGTCCATCACAAGGGGAAAATTCATCACAGTAGGGAAGTGCACGATAGTGGGGGAGTCTCCATGACGGTAGGAGAATTAATCATGATAGTGCATTGCAGTTGGAAAGCTCATGACAATCCATGAGAATGGGAAAGTCCAACACAGGGGTGAAATCCATCAGAGGAGCAAAGTCCATCACAACAGGAAAATACGTAAACAGTGGGGAAGTTCATCATACTGAAGAAGTGCATCAGAGTGGCAGAGTCCGCCACAGTGGAGAAGTAAATCACAGTAAAGAAGGCTTGGCATCAAAACCAGGAGCAGCTAATCACATTCACCTGCATTGAGAGGCAGAGAGGAATGAATACTGATGCTCAACTCATTTTCTTCATTCTGTACAACCTAGCACCCTAGGCCATAATATGATTCAGCCTACATTCAGGGTGAATCTTCCCACTTCCATTAATCAATACAAACTCGAAGACATGCTGAGAAATATTTTCTAAAATGCATTCTAGATCTTGTCAATTTTTCAGTCAGTATTAACTACTACAAAATGTCCCAATGGTATCATAATATTTGAAATATGAGCAACCTTGCAAATTATAATTTAAAACAATGTTTTTGTCTTTATTGTATTGGCCTCTCAACTTTACATGCATAATTCTTTTCTTCTTGAGTGAAAGGAATAGATAAGAAACTGGGACTTCAAGATGCAGGCCTCCTACTGAATAGATCACCTGACTATCTTCTTCTGTGGCTAAAGATTTGAAAATATGAATAGATTTCAGAAACTAGAGAAATAATGTATAGGGATACAGAACCACAGAGTATACAGTATAGGCAAAAATCCTTGTATCATCTTAATATGGAGAAAATGTAGACCATGAGTATAATATCCTCCCCAAAAGTTCTGTCAAACACAAGCCTTGATGTTGTGTTATTGGTAAGGAGTAATAAATTCATGAGTCAGGTGAATAATATCAAAGCCAAATAATGGGTAAATATATTATTGTGAAACAGTATAGGGGTTGATTGATCTGGTACTGCTATATATTCAAATCTAAACACTGGACCCCCTTATCTGGTTATCCTTATCAGGGAAGAGGAACTCCTCATATACATCAAGTAATGTATATTGCATCAAGTAATGCAATGTAACCTTGCTTCCAAGTAAGTTGGTCAAAAAAATGCTAAGGCCTGTGATTGGGCAATAGTTAGAGGTAAGTGGTTTTTCAGTTACCTGGAATGAGGTTGCAGGTAATATATCTCTACATGGAAACTCATGAGGTTGCAGGTAGAGATAGGAGAAGAAGAAAAGGAGATTAAGGGAGGAGGCTACCACGAGAGGAGAAGGACCATGATCATTGGGCCAGGAAAAACAGTAAGAAACAAGAGACATATAGCTGGGGTGTGAGTTAAAATAGCTCCAATACTTGTCCAATATGGCTTACAGCTTCCAAATAACATGCCTGGATTTTATAAAAACTAGCTAGAATTTTAGTTCCTTTTACACTTGCCATCCAACATGACACGGAGAACCGAACTAATCTGAGCTGAGTTTCCATGTCGAGATATATTACTCCTTCAAAACTTGCAAGTAGGAGAGACTAGGGGTGTACATTGAAGATGCAGCAGAGTAGAAATCAAAAGCTGATTGGCCTCCTAAATGCTGCACGGTTTTTAAAGGTCAAAGCCTTTGCTAGTAAGAGCTAACTGGGAGGCTCCTTCTGTACCACAGAAGCCTGAGTTGTGTGTCCAAGCAAACCACCCTGAGTGGAGACAGCACTCCCACCCACACTTGGGGCTTAGTGTTTAGCTAGTGTTCCAAGACAGTGGGGGCTCCCTGCACCCAGGAGGGAGTCTAGACAGCACCTAGGGGCCAAGGACCACTCTCTGGAGCCTAGCCTTCTCAGCTGAGGATTGGCAGCTGAAAGGCTGTGCCTGGTCATCCAATGCTTTTCTCAGAGAAAAAGGAGGCCACTTATGGCATTTCAACCTGAGCTTGCCTTCTTCCATTCTGGTTCATCCACGATCGATCCTTTCTTCTACAATCAGTCAATTAATTACTGGTACAACTGGCAGGAACACATTAATAGCAATGACTGCCTATATGGTCTTTGATTTTTCTGTTCAAATGGGAAAGATCTGAAATATAGTACTGGAGTGGCAGCCAATGCTTAGTCAACATAAATAGTGCATTGTGAAGTGGAATTGCAATGTGATCCTTGATTTAACAGTCCACTTATCTCCCTATTCATTAGAGTCAGTAGATGAGAGGAAACTTAAAATTAAAATGTCTTGGTTTTACTCAACTGCAGTATTTGTTAAACGAATTTGTTAAATGAATGATACACATATCAGCTTTGCTGACATTTAAAAAAAAGTGTCCACATCACATTGGTGTTTACAATTTTTTCTAATATAAGTAAATCATGTTGATGAAATATTTTAGAGGAAAACATTAAAAGATTGTGCCTGGTTTTACTCAGTTGGGTATGGCATATACTATCTTTAGTGCAATGAAATTTGTAGTTCATTTGTTCAGATGACGTTATCCTCCATTCAGTTGTATTCTGTTCTTTAAGATTGGGCAGCTGACAACAAATAGCTGGTCCTTTAAGAATCCCACCCTGAGAGAACATTCATAGAGCTCACCCTCTCTGAGGCTAGTTCTTACTCCTCCAAACTAGTGATGTTACTTATTTTTTAAAATCTGTGTATGTGTTAGCCCTCATGTTACTGTGGACAGTGCAGGGACAAAGCAACTCGAGAGATTGAATGATGTTGCTCTCCTTGCTTTTTCCCTTTCATTTAGCCCAGGATCCAAGTGAATGGAATAGTGCTACCCCATATTTAGGGTGTGTCTTCCCACATCATTTAACTCATGTCTGCTTCACAGACATATCAAGAGGCTTATCCCTTTGGCAGCTCTTAATCCTGTCACGTTTACCATAAGCATCATCCATTACATCCTTGTACTCACACCCTGCATACTATACACATAAGATGTAAAGGTGTGTTTCTGTTGAGCTTTTATTTGTTATGCTGCATTTATACTCAATCATCCACTAGATTATTAGAAGTGTGATGATACATGGTGGGACTAATGGCTCCAGCAGCATATGTTGCAGGGGATGGCCTAGTTGGTCATCAATGGGAGGAGAAGCCCTTGGTCCTGTGAAGGTTTTATGAAGGTTCTATGCCCCAGTGTAGGGGAATGCCAGGGCCAGGAAGCAGTAGAGGGTGGGTTGGTGTACAGGGGAAGAGGGGAGGGAACAGAGATTTTTGTTTGTTTGTTTGTTTGTTTTCTTTTCTTTTTTTCTTTTTTTTTTTCAGAGGGGAAACTGAGAAAGGAAATATCATATGACATGTAAATAAAGAAAATATCTAATAAAATAAATAAATAATAAAAGTCATTGTTATCATTGCCAAGAATGATCTTCAACTAAGTGAGCACAATGACACTCAACTTTGGAAGAGGGATGTATCAACTGTGGTCGCAGCAATCTTCAATAACCTATAATTCAGAATCATTTTATGTTCTGCTTACAGGAATACTTTACAGTCCACTTTTTCTGTAAATGTTGAATAGAATTTAGCTCAACCTAAAAATAAAAACCTGCCCTTTTAGAAGTTGGGTGTAACCCTAGATGATTGTTGCTATAATTTGCAGTGTTTCAGAGCTTTTAGAAATATGAGTGTGCTATGTTTGAGCTTCCACTCAACCAGACACAAATTTGTTGCATCTCCTATTTCCTTAGGGTTGTTAAAATTATAACAAAACACACACTGCAGCTTCCATGATGAGATTTTTGTTTGTTTGTTGCCTTAGTTTGTATTTATTATTTTTTTTGGGGGGGGGAGAGAAGACCCCTTAAGTCATAGCATGTTAATAGGGTTAGGCATACTGTGAAACATTTTGACTTTGGATTGAGAGAAGCTCTGTGTTTCATATTTGCATCTCTCTGCCCCACACATGGGGTATGACTACCAACAGTTACCTGTATTCATGCAGGAAGAGACCACAACAATCCCTGAAACTTGCCAGCCACATGATGTCTATCTCATCATCATGGGTGCACGGGCCTGTGTCAGAACATGGTGAAAAGAATAACCCGTTGTGGGGGTCCGGCCAGCGGAGCCCACACTGTCGTGGGTGGTCTCGGACTGGAGATGATGGAGGACCTGTGGAAATAAGCGGGTGGGAGAGACAGAGACGACACCAAGAAAACTTTATCAAGGTGTATCTTTACTTTGAGTGCAGAGTGTTTTTATAGTAAGGCAAAAAAAAAACCCGAAACTAACAACAATCAAGCTTTTAACATAAACATGAGACCAGAGGAAGGGACTTCAAAGACAATTCAGACAGAGGTGAGCTAGTTGTCAGCAGTCTTTGATCTCCAGCAGTCAGCGTTTCGCTCCACATGTGGGCAGCCGCAGTCCCGGGCCCATGGGTTTCTTTCGCTTTCAAAACTGTCCGGGCTGTAGTCCACAACTTGTGATGAGCAATACCTTGAGTATCTGTGATAGAAGCTCCAGGAAAAAAGGCAGAGGGCATTTTACCCAAGTGCATTCCCAGATATAATTGATAACATGTGCTAGGCAATTGTATTTAAATTAGTCTGTCCTGAGAAAGGTCTAAGAAAAGGCTTCTTTTTGAATATTTAGTACGTTTACTGCCATTTATTTACATGATTTCCTGATCTTGTTTATCTGAACTCAAACAGGCTTCCTTGGTTCATTGCTTTCTTTATTACACTTGTATATAAAAATACACTGAAAAATGAAATAAGGTTGTCTACAGCATTAGACTGTGGTCCACCCTGTTCTTTGAGTTCCTCTGATTCCAAGTCCAGTAGACTGGATCTGTATAGGATGGCTGAAAGTCAACAGGGTTGTTCATTTACAAAGGTCTGTTATTTCCGGAAATTTCTTTCCTACTTCTTTAGTCTAAAAGGCACCTTCTCTTCTTCTTTTTAATATTAATTCCCCTTTTAAAGACTTTGTTTTTCACTACTTGAAAACAGCCTATGTTTACTGTTTCAAAATTCTCTCAATCTGATTTTTGACTGTATGCTTTTGAATGGAAAATAAAGAGGACCTAAGTATTTTGTTCTCATTTTCTCTTGTTCCCATTTTAATGCATCTATCTCCTTTATTCTGACAAGTTAACATTTCTGAATTACATAGTTTTCCTGGGAACCTGAAGGGCTTTTCCCTGCTTCTCTATAGACACTTTACATCTACTTGAAAACGGTTCTCTTTAGTTTGGGTCATCTTTGCTAGTGTGTGGTGACATACTCTGATTCCATGTTTACACAGTCTGCTTTTTCTTCCTCTTTCTTCCTTCAGCATCCAGCAGTTCTTTCAGAGAGCTTAGAGAAGAACAGTCTCATGCTTTTATTCATTTTTAAATCAGCTGTGAAATACTTATCTAGTTTTTACTTCCTTTGGGGATTAAATAATACTTTGACATTATGTTTGGAAGACTAACCATGAGAAAGAGATACCTACTCAAGTTCTTAAAACCCTGAGTGTGTACATTGTCATAGCTCTCTTGGTTTTTCTGCAGTTGATTACAGTCTGGATACAAGGCCAGCATGAGATTGCACCTTTCAACATTCCACCATAGCAGCAGGAGGACTTGTGAGCTTGCCATTCTTCCCTGAGTATTGACAAAGAGTTAACATTTGCTCAGGAGGACCTCATATGCTCTTCACAGTTCTAAGGTTCCAAAGACTGTGGTTAGTGGTTGGCAGGTGTTCTATCATCATTTTTCTACAAGGTAATACATTCCATCCTACAGGAAAAGTCTTAAGTGCAGAAAATAAACAATTCAAAAATCTCAGAACTCCCTGTAACTGACAAACTTCATTAGCCCTTTCTTATGCTCAAACATACACAAGCAGAAACATCTTTTGAAAGACACTCTCAGATTAACTGAATGGGCTGGAAGAAGCATGCTTCAACCTGTCAAACTTCCTATAAGTTATAAAGAGAAATCCAGTGTTCCAGCTTTCAAGAGCCTTGAGCCATTGTAGGGTGTGCATTGGTGTCTCAGCAGTCTATAAGTCTATTCTGCTCCATATAAATACTCTTACCCATTTTGTTTAAGTAACTCCAATAAAACATCCTGTTTTACTGAGTTGGACTCAGGTAGTAGCCATACTTTTTTCATGGCTCTATGCCATGGGTGAGTAAATATTTGTTCCCTACTCCCAAGGAAAAACATCATACAAAAAGGAGATAAAGATACCAGAGTATCTGCCTGTAAACTTTGGGAATTCTCCTCCCTCCACCTCCCTTTTCACCACTGGAATGCTGAGATTACTGCTGTGTCTGGTTTTCCTGGAGTTCAGAGAATCCAAAGGCAGGCCCTTACACTTGCACAGCAAACACTTTACCTGCTGAACTATTTCCTTATCCAAGTATATTTTAGTTTTCATGCTGAAAATTGCAGTATTAAATAATATATTACTACATATGTAAACATAAATATACATACATATATGAATATATATGCACATACACACTCATATGTACTTATCCATATATATATGTATACATACATACTTACATATATACACATAATTATATAATCTATATGTGAACTTTGAAATGTTTGAATTTTTAATATGCTCCTATATCCTCATGCTGTATAATCTTAATGTATAATAGTACTGTTATTCAAGTAAGAGTCCAGAATGAAGTCAAAACACCTAATTAAAGGCATTTCAAACAGCTAAAGGAATTATTTCTACACACCTTATATACCAGCACCCCAGACATCACCAAGTTTTGGCCTGGTTACAATATCAAATTTAGCCTAACCTTGTTGACAGTTAATCATGTCTTTGATGAAGCCATTTGAATGCACAAGTATGTTATGACTGACTCTCTTCCTTAAAGAAGTATAAAAACAGACTGCTGTGGGTATCGTTGCATATGGTCAGGAGATTCTAAAAACAAATGCTAAGTAGAAGCCAGAATAGTAATCTTACCGTCTGCTTACCAACTGACACCCTGGAGATTGCCAGCAGGTTGTTTTATTAATTTAAAATATATCTATACATTCCCATAACATTTTTAAATAGTGTAAAATGTCATTAAAATAGAAACATAGCTTTAATATTTCTATATGAGCTCAAATTCACTTCAAATTTAAAAGGTCTTGGCAATATGTGCTGGAATTTATATATATAAATTGTTACATTATATTATATTGTTATATTATATTTCTACATCTTCCAGTTCAATGTCATCTAAGTGTATGGCATCAGCAAACCTCCAGGTTATGCTTTCAGGTGGTCTTCAGTGCTATATAAACATGAGAAAAAGGTATAGAAGGATGGTTATGACCATGCTCTTGAAGAGGATCAAAGGTCCCTTCCCAGTATCAATATTGAGTGGTTCACAACTGCTTGTAGAAACAGTTCCAGTGGATTTAACACCACTTTCTGGCCTCTGCTGACACTGTATACATGCATAAATACACATGCAGAGACACATAAACACAATTATAAAACACATTTCAACTAGTGTATAAACACTATTCATAATATTTAATACTCACTTCATTCTTGACCTAGCCATGAGCCCAAGAACAAACCATTATTGCATTTTCCTAAGGTCGTCTGAAGCAAAATGTTCCTGTAGTTCTCACTTGTTGAGATGCCAATAGATTTATCATTATCATCATATTTATATCATCATTATATGTATATATACATATAGAAATATATATGCATATACACACTTATGTGTACATATATCCATATATATATGCATATAATATATAAACATACTTACATATATACATATGCATATATATAATATCAACTTTGATTTAAATGTGAACTTTCCCCACAAGTTTGATCACTTAATCTCCATATGATATTAGAAGTAGTGACTCTGTTCTGCACCCCAAGTTAAGCTCAAATCACACCCAAGCACCTATTTCCACAGAGAGATGTTTTAATAAGTAGGGAAGAAATGTAAAAGCTTTCTGACAGACCAAAGAACAGGAACAAATGACCCTGCAGGTGAAATTGTTGACAACGTGGAGGTTCTGTGTTAGAATGAGCTAAGATGTGGTGGTATATTCTGATTGGGCATGTTAATTACATGAACCCCAGGGGTCCATTGATGGCTGCCCATTGGTTATCAGCCTCAGGAGTGAGTCTGGCATATCTAAGTGTCCAAATAAAGGAATAAATTTTGATAGGTAGCTTTAGGGTTTACAAGGGACTGAGAAAGGCAAGGCCTGTGATGATCATGGTTGCCAGGGGCAGGGCCAGCTAGAGCTCTTCAGGAATGCTGTCTAGAGATGTTGTGAAACAAGGAGTTGAACTCTTGCTGGAGGAAATAAGTCACTGGAAGTAGGCCTTGATTTACAACCCAGTTCAGTTTTCCATTCACATTCTCCTTTATAAGCTCAGATGAAATCAATGTGACTTGCCATATTACTCCATGCACCTCCATTGCACCTGCAGGTATACGTCCACTGCCTATCACAATGCACTGTATGACTTCTTACTGTAATCACAAATAAGTTCTTCCTTCTTCAGATGCTTTGTGTTGAATATTTCATTATGGCAATGAGAAAAGGAATGAATAACAGTATCCCGTATTCACCTAATTAAGGTTTCAGTTACTGTGAAGGGAAACAATGACCATGGCAACTTCTAATAAGGAAAACATTTATAATAATAAGGGAAATATTTATTTGGGTCTGGGTTACAGTTTTAGAGGTTTCATCCATTATCATCATGGCAGAAAGTATAGCAGCACTCAGGCAGACACAGACAAGGTGCTGTAAATGCAGCAGAAAGGTCTACATCTGGAACAACAGCAGGAAGAGAGAGTCAACCACTATGCCAAGCTTCATCATTTGAAACTTGGAAGGACACTCCCAGTGATACGTTTCCACCCACACCTGCTCCAACAAAGAGGCCCATACATATGCCAACAAGCATACAGCCCAACAATTTGGGATAATTTCTATCAGTGACACTCCCACTGAGCCTATGGGAACCATTCTCATTCCAACCACCACACATATCATGTACTTATTTTTCATTATAAAGACAATATTTGATTATTTAGAATGAGTTGGGTTTTTTGTTTGTTTGTTTGTTTGTTTTGGTTTGGTTTTTGGTTTTTCGAGACAGGGTTTCTCTGTGGAGCCCTGGCTGTCCTGGAACTCACTCTGTAGACCAGGCTGGCCTCAAACTCAGAAATCTGCCTGCCTCTACCTCCCAAGTGCTGGGATTAAAGGTGTGCACCACCACTGCCCAGCTTGAATGAGTTGTTCTTGTCATTCATAGATCTGAAAAATATATGGAACAGTAAATGGGTGTCCTGCTAAAGAGATTCTGATCTGACAATGTTCTTATGTAATTTATTCATATGAGTTGGGAGTGTGTTTTTGAGGAACCTAATTTATCTCAACATTCACAGCTGGGCTCAACAGCTTTCATGAAAATGAAGTTGCAGGGAAACCGAATGTCCATGAAAATTTTTCTTCTGTGGGATATTGGAATTGCTGTACTTTGTGCCTCAAAATTTTAATATACTTTAAATAATATTTAAATATGTTAAGATAATGTTTCTTTGAGGATGTCATACAATGTATTCTTTAATTTTAAATGATAATATAATTACATCATTACTGTATTTTTAAAAATTCCAGTATGTGCATGATAGGGGTGAAGAACATTTGCCTCTGTGTGTGTGTTTGTCTGTGTGTCTGTGTGTCTGTGTGTCTGTGTGTCTATGTGTCTGTGTGTAGACCAACATTCTGTCTCCCCTCATGGTCTTAACCATCTGCCTTACTCTAGAAAGGGCCTCTTGCTCTTCTCTGCAGTATACCCAGGCCAGCTGGGCAATAAACATTTGGAAGAACTCCTGCCTCTGTCTTTCCTATTGCCCTGGGGACACTGGGTTACAGACTGTACACTAATTTTAAATGAGCATGCTATTTATTCGACCCATCTCTTCAAACAAATAATTTAATAATGAACTGCAGACCTTGTGTTTGTTTACAAAATCCTACTCATTTTATTATTTGCTGATAATAATTTGATGAAATAACACACTCCCTAGCCATATTTGAAGACATGGTTCTGTGTATAAACAGTTTAGAAAATGTGAAGGATGATGAGAGTAGGTGGACTATCCTAAGACTACAGAAAAGGCTCAGCAATCAAGAATGTTTTCTGCTCTTGATAGGACCAGAGTTTGGTTCCTAACACCCTCATCAAGCTGTTCAAACTGCTTGTGACTCTAAATCCAGGATATCCAAAATACACACACACACACACACACACACACACACACACACACACACACCTTATATGTTTATATTTTAATTTCCTTTTAAAAATAGTTTTACTCATTTTCATTTCAAATGTTGCCTCCTAGTCCCTTGTCCAAGAGTTCTTCACCCCATCCTTCCTTCTCTTTGCCTCTTAGAGAGTACTCCCCCACGCATCCTGTCTTTCATCCATCTACCCCATTTCATACCCCATACCCTACTTCCCTGAGCCATCACATCTCTACTCTATTAGTATCCTTTGCCACTGACACCATACAAAGCAGTCCTCAGCTACATATGTGCTAAAGGTCACAGACTAGACTGTGTATGCTCTTTGGTTGGTGACAGTCTCTGGAAGCTCCAAGGAGTCTGACTTGGTTGATGTTGTAGGACTTTCTATGGTGTTGTCATCTGCTCCTTCATTCCATTGCCTAATTCTCATAGGCATCCCCTACCTCAGTCCAATCATTGGATGTAAGTATCTGCATATGTCACAGTCAGCTAGCTGCTGGAAGAGCCTCTCAGAGGACAGCTGTAGGGAGCCGGCATTCGCCATGGCAAGATGGCGCCTACTTCCGCTGTCGAGTAAACAACTGTT
>NW_022196891.1:11844227-11844876 GCF_008632895.1 Mastomys coucha
ACATCTAGCTACCAGACCCTGCTGACCTGGGTGTGTGGGGGTCGTTTTGCCTTTGTGACTTTAGTCTAACACTAAGACTGAGAGAAGAAAGACTTGGACTCACATACAGGACTAACACTAGAACTTAGATGGGCTAAGACTCAGATTCATGTATCTCTTACAGAACACTTTGGCCTGGGGGGATACAACACCAGTTCAGAGGAGATAGCTACTGTTTTAGACCCAGTATGTTTCACATAGCCTCAGAGGTACCTCAACTGTTGAGCTGCCAACTTTTTTATTTCTCTTTTGCAATGATTGTAAAAGCCTCATGTCATTTTTAAAGAAATACACTCAGACCTTACACACTGGTGTCTGATGTGTTTGTCAAAAGCCTTTAATCCCAATACCTGCGAGGCAGGGCCGGGCGGTGGTGGCACACGCCTTTAATCCCAACACTTGGGAGGCAGAGGCAGGCGAATTTCTGAGTTCAAGGCCAGCCTGGTCTACAGAGTGAGTTCCAAGACGGCCAGGGCTATACAGAGAAATCCTGGTCCGTGGCACCTAAACAATAGAAAATCTTGATATTAGATATTAAGGACTGCTTTTTTTCCATCGCTCTGTGCCTCCAAGATAGACAAAGGTTTACATTCACCCTGCCCGCTGTTAA
>NW_022196891.1:11846130-11878405 GCF_008632895.1 Mastomys coucha
CGGCGAGAGGACCGCGCGGGCTACAGCTGGTGCCGAAACCCGGGACGCCAGGAGAACCTTACAACAGCCATGCTAGGTCCCTGGTTTATGCCATTGTCATGGTTGAATTTATCTTGATTTCCAGCACTTTCTGCTATCTGACTGAAGAAGATGAGTCTTTACAATGCAATAAAGGGCCTTTCATCTTTCATAGTACTGTCTAAGATAATATTTGGGTAATATGGCAGGCAACATCTTTTGGGATAGCCCCTGCTCCTGTTGATCAGGACCCTCATAAAGGTCAAGCTGCACATCTGCTACATACGAGTGTGGAGGCCTAGGTCCAGCGCATGTAGGTTCTTTGGTTGGTGGTTCAGACTCTAAGAATACCAAGGGTTCATGTTTATTGGCCCTGTTGGTCTTCCTATGGAGTTCCTATCCCTTTCAGGAACCACAATACTTCCTCCTATTCTTCCATAAGAATCCCCAAGCTCCATCCACTGTTTGGCTATGGGTTTCTGTATCTGTCTGAGTCAGCTGCTGGCTGGAGCCTCTCAGAGGACAGCATGCTCCTGCCTGCAAGCCTAATAGAGTATAATCGATAGTGTTACAGAATGGTGCTTGCCCAGGGGATGGGTCTCAATTTGGGGTGGTTATTGATTGGCCATTCCCTCATCTTTGCTTCCTCCCACATACCTACCTTACTTGTAGACAGGATAAATTTTAATTTGAAAGTTTTCAGGGTGGACTGCAGTCTCAGTTGTGCCACAGGGATTACTGTCTGGATACAGAAGGTGACTTCTTCAGGTTCCATATTCCCAATGCAGTGAGTCACATCTAATGTCATCCTCATTGATTCCAGGGTGCCTCACTTATCCCAGATCTATGTCTCATCCTGAAAATGCCCCCTCCACTTCCTCACTTCCTTGAGTTGCAGATTTCCATTCATTTTCATGGTCATACGTTTAAAGGTAGGATATAACAAAGCTGAGAGTCTGTACACTAAAGAAATCTGGAGAATTTTACTTTATCTGAAGCTTTTCTTTTTTTAAGATTTATTTATTTTATGTATGTGAGTATACTGTAGCTGTCTTCAGACACACGAAAAGAGGGCATCAGATCCCATTACAAATGGTTGTGAGCCACCATGTGTTTGTTGGAACTGAACTCAGAACCTCTGGAAGAGCAATCACTGTTCTTAACAATTGAACTATCTCTCCTGCCGCCTATCTGAAACTTTTTAATGTGAATCCCACACACTACTTTTCAATCACCCGTGTCCTGCCAGTTTTGCTTGTATCCAGGCTAGAAACTTGTTTTCAAGATGTTTAAAAATTAAATTTTAGGAACTAGAAAGATGCCAGGACCAAATCTAGCTGTAATGTTCAAATCCTGAGATGAGGAAGGGGAACTGACAAAAGTGAAGGCACTGACCACCTCTTGACTTTTAAGTAAGTGGCCCCAAATAAATGGAGTCTTCTTTGTTTATACAATGACAATCCTGATCACCCAAGCAGTGATACTATTGCTTACTTTATTTAAAGAAATCATAATACCCACATTAAACAGCTGTATCATTACAAACAGCCTCCCCCAAATTTCCCTTCCTCCTTCCCCACTTCCTCTGGATCAATCACCCCCTAAACTTATTTTGCATTACAAATCACAATTTTAATAAGCCTAAAATAAATGTCTATCAAGGCACATCATATAAACATGAACAAATACACAACTGGTACCAAATGTGGTCACATAGTAATGCAAGATGAGAGACAGATTAAAAAATTTTTTGGTAAATGCCCAGTTATGAGTTACCCACTGTCATAATTCTTTTTTAACTGCACGCAGAGACAAGTTCATTGTACCAAGCAACCCTTGTTGGCACATATCTATCAATTCTTGATATAATCTTTCTAAGAGCCATTTTCAAGTCTCTATCAATCCGACATAACTTCTGTATTTTCTAGGTCTTTGTTGATGAGATGTAGATTCTGATCATAGATTCTCAAAATAATTATGCAAACACTACCTACTACTCTCCACAACTGCCACCGGCTTATTCAGTGTGACTGTAGCTGCTTTTCTAGGGACATGATTAGATGTCCTAAAACACCCAGGACTCGTGGTCACTTCTGGAGGATTGATAGAGGCAAAAAGAGGAGAAGAGGGTTTTACCCCTTGAAAGAGTTTTGAGAGAAAATGTAGAATCTTCCATATGGATTTAGCCTGTGTGAACCTTGCTGGCCTTGCCCATTACTGACAAAGTTAAACAGATTTTGCTATGAGTATTATCCAGCATAGTGAAGGAAAGAGAGCTTGTAGCTCACACAATCTAGGTACTGAGCATAAAGGCCACCAAATGTACCTTGTCGATTGGGACGCAGTTTCCATGGGTCTTACCACAGTAGAATCCTATTACTGAAGCACTCATATGCTGTTCCTAGCAGCAACTGCATGGCCACTGCCAGGAAGAGGTGGCTCATCTGCTAAATCACTTCCAATAGAAGAATAGGGATCTGAGTTCAGTCTCCAGAGCTCATGTAAAAAGTCAGAGGACTCTATTCCAAGCTAATCTTCCTTGTGTCTGTGAGATGGAGAAGGGTCCCTGTGGATTGATGGGTCACCAGTCTAGTTGAATCAGTAAATCCATGGTCAGTTTTAGACCTTATCTCAAAACCAATACAGTGGAGAGTGACTGAGAAATGTACCCAACGTTGAGCTTTGGCCTTAAGCACATGCACCTGCAAACACATATTCCCCCACCCAAACATGTACACACAAAATATTGTGACCCTATAAGCAGATGCCTGAGTACTTGATAAACCTTTTCAGAAATTCTCAAGTACTCCAATAGCTCTCCCACAGCACACCAATCCTTATTGGTTTCACTTTATCCTTTCTTAATTTTAGATTTTTATGTCTATTATCTGTCTTTCATAATAGAATCTCATCTTTAAAACTCATATCAGAATCATTTTATTCATTCAGCCTCCTTGGGTTTAGGCAACAGAAATCATCTTTTAACTTATTTTTACAGGAGACTGGTGAGATGACCAAGAAGTTAAGAAAATGTACTACTCTTGAAGAAGACCCATGTTAGATTCACAGAACAAGATGACTCATAATCACTAATAATTTCAGTTTGAGGTACCCAATAACCTCTTCTGGTCTCCAGAGGCAACTCTATGAAAGCAAATACTCACACATATAATTTTAAAAAATAATTATGTATGTAATATATTATAATATATAAATGTAATATAAATATATAATATAAAATAATTATATAAATATATGTTCAAATGTTTTCTGACACTACTTTTTTACTAGGACAAAGAAGGTAAGATTATTCAACCTCCCTCAGATTTCTAAAGAGGAACAACATTTTGCCTTCTCAATTGGAGACAAACCCTCTCCAGACTGAGAGGCATCTAAATTTAAGTTGACACAAATGTCGGCCATATCCTTTAATGTGCTTTTGAATTGTCTTTTACTTTTTTATAATGGGAATTGTTTATAATTGTTTTGGTGCATATTTGGATTTACCACAGGCTTCTTTGATGTTATCTAACTGCTTTGATTTTAATTTCTGCTTGTCTCTCAATTAGCTTCTCACCCTACATTGTTATCCTATCTTATCACTCATTTTATAATACCCATGCTCCATAAATTTGAAGAAGATAACAACAAATGCTGCATAAAGTGTACTTCTCTTCCCTAGAGTCATTATATTGAAAAACATTGATTTTTGCCTTTGTTGTTTTGTTTCTTTGACACAAGTTATTTCCTTGGGTTTAATATTATTCTTTTACTCTTTTTAATTTATCCTTTCAAACTGAGACAATAGAAAATTTGTGGGGGTGGTTTTCGAAAGAAAATGAGGATGACCCCTCTTGTCTATATTTTGATGTCTTCTCCTAAGTTTGAAAATAGAGTGCTGATTCAGCAACTCAATCCTCCATCGGCAATCACTGTGGAGAGTCCAGGGGGAGTGTTCCATGACTCCTGATGGATGCCACATCTCACTGGACTCATGTGCTTTAACGCCTTTGTAGAAATACCTGTCACTTTTCAACTAATATATGTCTTTAATCCAAGTTGTTGGTGATATTTTTTCCTGTTCTATTTCACATCTCAGGAAGAATAAGGAATATCATTCTTGGAAACAGGTCACTTGGTTCTATTTCATGATGTGTCTCCAGAACCTAGGATCTCCTAGTGGCATTTTGGACCTGGCCACTGGGTTAGAAAGGAGAACATTTTGTTTTATTTCTCTCAAAAGTTACATTTAGTACATTTCAGTGCAGATCCTCACTCCTCTACTAGGTAAGAAAAGGTCCCATCAAATTTAAGTGATACAAGTGTTGCTTTGTGCTCATCCTGGTCACACAATCCACTGTGGAAAAGTCAAAGGGATGTACATACTCCATATTTAAGCTTTTTGGCTCACCAATGGAGCAATACATTTTCATTAATCTGAACTTACTGTGTCCACGAGTTATTTAGCTTATTACTATAAGACCAAGTTGCCTTTCTATGAACTATATATACACTCATTCTTTCTAAAATTTTTCAGTAATATGTTCTGTTGTTCTCTAATACTAGGAAGACATTGCATGTACACAGTTTTTTCTTGCTTAAGGAATGGAAGAAAGTGAAGACACAAATGTATAGGACCCTTTCTCTAAGTCTGGGTATGTATCAGCTTTATAGAATTCTTACCTATCTCATGTCAGTCCATTTCCTTATTTCAACTTATTCATATATTTTAAGTCCTGTATTATGTATATATGTGTGTGTGTGTGTGTGTGTGTGTGTGTGTGTGTGTGTGTGTGTGTGTATGATATATCAAATAAACACCATGTGTTGGTGGTTTAGTCCCTGATTGCTCTGGGAGGGATCTGCTTGGTTGATATTGTTGTTCTTCCTATGGGGTTGCAAACACCTTCAGCTCCTTCAGTCCACTGATGACCCCTGCTCTAAGTTGAATGCTTGTCTGCAAGCATCTGCCTCTGTATTTGTCAGGCTCTGACAAAGCATCTCAGGAGACCGCTATAACAGGCTCCTGACAGCAAGCACTTTTTGGCATCTGCAATAGTGTCTGGGTTTGGTGTCTGTATATGGAAAGAAAAAAAACAAACAAAACTAATTTTCTCCTAAAAAAACAAAAGTAGGATATTAAATATAGTTTCATTATCTAGGCATTAAAACCTTGTGCTTCTAGAGCTGTAATAATGAGAGTTTAATTTCTGTTCTAATTTTCTGTATGATTTTAGTTGAGTATTAGTTTATTTCTCCATGTGATTGCACGCATGTGCATGATAGAGTATAATTTATGGCAGTCATTTACTCCTTCCATCATGTATGTCCCAAAGATCAAACTCAGGTTATCAGCCTTGGAAGCAGGTGTCTTTATAAACTGACCCATCTCATTGTTCCTACTATATTTAATAATTTACGGTTGCAAGGCCAATTTCTACCCCATGCCAAAAATAATGTTTTCTTGCTGGTGTGTTTTGTGACCTAAAGTATTTCTTAGGATTAAGTCATTGTCTTCTTTTATACTGTATTATGATATTTCTACTCTTTGTTTTTATCCTAAGAACATTATTCTTACTTCTCTCATAAATAATATCTCAATGACAGTTGCCCCTCCCTCCATTCTTTTCAGTCATCCTCATCACCTTCCCTCTCCCCAAGATTCACTCCATCTACATTTTCCTTCAGAAAAGTGGAGGCCTCACAGTGCTATCAAGTGAACACAGCATAAGAAAATATAAGACTAGGTACACACCCTCATTGCAAGGCTAGACAAAGCAGTCTAGTAACATTGAAAGAGTCCCAAGAGCAGACAAAAGATACGGGCATACAGTCCCACTACCATTGTTAGACATTCTACAAGAAAATCACAGACCTGAGAACTTTTAGGAACAAGTTACCTCCTATTGTGTCTTTTTTCATTTATTATGAATATCCTTCTAGATTTTTAATGAAAATTTTGAAGATGGAGCTGGAAAATGACTCACTGGTTAAAAAGATTGCTGTACAAGCAAAAGCATCTAAAGTCAGCCATACAGCTCCCATGCTCTCATAAAATAAAAATGGGCATTTTAGCTTCTACCTGTAACCTCAACACAATGGTAAGGGGTAACTGGTGGATCTCCAGGGTTTTCCAACCACCTGTTCTTACCCCACCCCCAAAAGGCTCCAGGCTCCTGCTTCAAACAAAAAAATAGGAAAAGATAGAAAAAGATACCTGACATTAACATCTAAACTCCATGTAAGGATGGTTGGATAAACACACACACACACACACACACACACACACACACATACTGTATGCATGCAGAAACACATATACACACATAATTTAACTGACATACACAAGCTTAGAGACATACACCCCCATACTCTCACCCACATACTGTGTAGGTAGGTTTTATCAACTTGATATAAAACTAAAGATAACTAGGAAGAAGAAATCATTTTTGAGATAAATTTATTTTATTTTTTTATTTTTTACACTCCAAATTTTATCCCTCCCACTCATCTTCCCACTGTTTCATATCCCATAACTCTTCCCCACTCATCTGTCTCCACATGAATGTTCCCATCCCCCCTACCCCACCTAACCTCTAAATTCCCTGAGGTCTCCAGTCTCTTGAGGGTTAGATCCATCATCTTTGAATGAACACAGACCCAGCAGTCCTCAACTTTATGTGTCTTGGGGGCCTCATATCAGCTGGTATATGCTGTCTGTTTGGTGGTCCAGTGTTTAAGAGAATTCAGGGATCAAGATCAATTGAGACTGCTGTTCCTCCTACAGTGTCATTCTTCTCCTCAGCTTCTTTCAGTCTTCCATAACTCAACAACAGGGGTCAGCTGCTTCTGTCCATTGGTTGTATACAAATATCTACATCTGACTCTTTCAGCCGCTTGTTGGGTCTTTTGGAGGGTAATCATGGTAGTTCCCTTTTTGTGAGCACTCCATAGCTTCAGTAGTAGTGTCAGGACTTGGGACCTCCCCTTGAACTGGATCCCACTTTGGGCCTATCGCTGGACCTTCTTTTCCTCAGGCTCCTCTCCATTTCCATCCCCATAATTCTTTCAGACAGGAACGATTATGGGTCAGAATTGTGACTGTGGGATCGCAAACCCATCCCTTACTTGACACCCTGTAGGAGTCTGGCCAGCGGACCCTCACTCCATTGGGTGCTCTCGGACTGGAGATTATTGAGTACCTGTGAACACAAGCGGGTAAGAGAGAAAGAAAGACATGGACGCCAGGTAGCTGTATCAAGGTGTGTATTTACTAGAAGAGCACCCAGTTTATATAACCAGAGGCAATATCGAAACCAAGGGCAACCCGATACCAAGCCATTTAACATGAATATGAGACTGGAGGAAAAGGTACTTCAAAGGCAGGTGCGAAAGTCTTTGATCTGAGATAGTCAGGCATTCTCTCCACAGGAGGCATCTGCAGTCCTGGATCTGAGGGCAGTTTCGTTTTGCTTTCGACTCTTGAGGCAAAGCAGGCAGGAGCCCACAACACCCTGTCTTTCTGCTGGAGTTGGGCTCTATAAGTTCCCTCTCCCTACTATTGGGCATT
Source organism: Mastomys coucha (assembly GCF_008632895.1). Taxonomy (NCBI): domain Eukaryota; kingdom Metazoa; phylum Chordata; class Mammalia; order Rodentia; family Muridae; genus Mastomys; species Mastomys coucha. The sequence continues at coordinate 11,853,719 of NW_022196891.1, forward strand.
TCATCTAAGGTCCCTCCCTTTGAATCCTGAGAGTCTCTCACCTCCCAGGTCTCTGGTGCATTCTGGAAGGTCCCTCCAAACTTCTATTTCCCAAGGTTGCTTGTTTCCATTCTTCCTGCTGAGAAAATTTCTCCATGAGACTGTTCTGTGGGAAAGCCTATGTTTCACTTTCTTGAATTACAGTTGTTATGGGAGGGATAAGCTCACTGTACATTGTCTCACTCCTGGGTTTGTGGTTCTGGGTTTTATAAAGTGCAAGGGAAGCAAACCATAAAAAGAAGACTAATAATCAATCTTCTTCCATATCTCTCCATCAGTTCCTGCCTGCTTAACCACTGAGCAATTTGCTCACACTTGTTAAGTTCAAAATATTTCAACATTCTAGAAAATGTGTAAAATAGTTTTATTCTAATATCCTCATCTTTGAGACATAGAGCATCATATATGATAGGACAAAAAGATTCTACCATAAATATAGATATTTTGAAAGATTAATTCTTTACAACTAATACTAAATTCTAGGTCCAGTTGAGAACTAGGTATTAACAAATATTAACAACTTTATTGTGTATTTTAAAGCCCATATAATAGGACTTTAAGGAAAGTAATTTGGGACTCCCAAATGACTCAGCTACTAAAAGGCTGCCAAGCCTTATGATTTAAGTTTGATTCTCAACACCCATGTATGGAAAGAAAGAGCTGGCTCCAGCAAGATAATCTTTGACCTTCACAAGTGTTAACTATATTTTTGTTCAAATATGTGTATGCATGAAACCAAATACACACACATACCACAAAACACACACACAGTTGGGGGGGATAGGGTAATTTTGATGCAGCAACATGGCTGTTCTGGCAAGGGATCACATCCAAATTCCTTTTAGGTCTATATGATTAGGTCAGAATACCAACGTACCATGGATAAAAGTATGATCAAGATAGAATAGAGACATGGCATTATTACACATCTTTAATCCCTAAAACTGAAGGTAAGTTTAGTTTATAAAAAGAAGTAGCCATGTTTGAAAGTAGTGTATCATTGAGGGCCAGATAAAGTAATGAATCAGAGAAAAAACTGCCAAGATTAGTCAGAAATAAGATATACCAAACTAACATGAAAACAGCGTAGGAAAAAGAAGATACATATGAGCATAGAAAGAGAGACAATAGAAGGACAAGAAGAAAGATAGACAGAGCAATAGAGATAAGTTGGGGTGTGTTTATGGCAGTTTTATGGGGATGGTTTTAAAGAGACAATTTCTGAGAGAAAAAGCTAATCACAAGTTAAAACAAAACAAGCTGGAGAATCAGAAGGATCCAGAAAATTACAACATATTCCCTAAGTTAATATGAGTCCAAGCAGTGCAACTCAGGAAGAAGCTAAAAGAAGCCATATTGAATCAGTCAGCTTGGAAGATTAGATTTTATGGAGGCTAGAATTTTCTAGGCCTAGGTCTAGTGATAGAAAAAGAAAGAAACACTCTGGACTCAGGCTAAGAAATGTATTTGCACAGCTTGGGTATGGCTCTTATCTCATCCTTTCCTCTGAGGAAATAAAAGTAACATTTACAGACACATATACACACAAAGGGAAGTGGTTTAAATAAATGTAAAACACTTTAAAAATATTTTTATTCATTATATATTAGGAAGATAATTTTGTTAATCTCAGTTTTTTTCAGATGTATATTTATGAGGCTTATTGTAAACTTTGGAAGAGTTTTCCTAGTACTTTGGTATGCTCTGCTTAGAAAATCATTGTTACTCTTAAACGATTCAATTTATGTATACTTATGTATCTGTTTAAAATTGCAGACATTCATGAATATGTCTCCAGGACCCTGAACTATATGTTCTATTGCCTATAGCTAGAGTGACAGGCAGGTAGTTATGAGGTACTGGATATATCCATTAGGAATTGAATTGAGTCCTTTGTAATAGCAACCATTTTCTCAGGTGCTGATCATCACTACTGCCCACATATTATTTTCACTGTGCTTTGCATGCAAAGCATCTTGGAGATGGCAGAAAGAAGGCAGGCTCTGAGCAACTCTCTTATTGGTTTCATAGGGCTCTTTCAAAGCTAAACAAAGAACTGGATTCTTTGCTTTCTGTACTATTCCCATACTAGTATTAATATAGCTTTAAAATATAAAAGGAGTAAACTACTTTCAATTTCTCCTTCTTTTACAAGGCTAAAACGAACATTTTAACCTGTTTTAGAAAACATATGTTTTCTAGACCATTAACAAGTCCTTCCTTCAGATGGAGAACACTTGAAGAAGTAGATACTTGGACTTTGATCTAAACTGATCTTGGAAGAATACCTAAGAAGATGGAGAGACCTGTCATGGTCATAGATTAGTAGGATTGACATATTAAAAATGATTATCTTACCAAAAGAAATCTACAAATTCAATGTAATCCCCATTAAATTCCAACACAATTCTTCATAGACATGGAATGAGCAATTTTCAACTTTATATGAAACAACAACAACAAATACAGTATAGCAAAAACAATTCTCAACAATAAAAGAACTTTTGGTGGAATCAACATCCATGACCTCAAACTATGTTATAAAGAAATAGTGATTAAAAAATCACATGATATTTTTACAGAGGCAGACAGGTCCATCAATGGAAGAGATTTGAAGACCCAGAAATAACCCCATTCACCTATGGACACTTGATCTTTGACAAAGAAGCCAAGCCATACATTATAAAAAAGAAAGCATCTTCAACAAATAGTGCTGGTCTAACTGGTAGGCTACATATAAAAGTATGTATATTGATCAATATCTATCACCTTGTACAAAGCTCAAGGAACTCCAAACAACAACAACAACAACAACAACAACAACAAAAAACAGAAAACAGAAAGCAGATGTACCGACTCTAATAGAAGAGATAGAGGGAAAAATACTCAATCCCATTGACACAGGGAAAAATTTTCTAATGAGATCAACAATGGACAAAAGAAATTGAAAGGCTTCTATAAGACAAAGAACACTGTCAATTAGACAAAAGGCCAACCTACAAATTGGGAAAAGTTCTTCAATAATCCTATATCTGATAGATAATATCCAAAATACACAAAAAACTTAAGAAGTTAGACTCCAAATAAATAAATAAACAAACAAACAATAAAAAAAATGGGGTACATAGATAAACAGAAAATTCTCAATGAAAGAATCTTAAATGGCCAAGAAGAAATGTTCAACATCCTTAGTAGTCAGGGAAATACAAATCAAAATGATCCTGAAATTCTTTCTTACACTAATAAGAATGGCTAAGGTCAAAAATGCAAAGCCAAAGCACATGCTGGCAAGGATGTGGAGAAAGAGGAACAATCCTCCATTGGTTGTGGGATTGAACATTGGGTGCAACCACCCTAATGTCAATCTGGTGGATACCCAGGAAATTGGAAATAGCTCTGCCTGAATATCCATCTATACCACTCCTGGGCATATATACTCAAAATACACTCAATCATACCACAAGGACACATGCTCCATTATATTCATAGGAGCTGTATTTATGAAAGCCTGAAGCTGGAAACAGTCCAGATAACTTTCAACTGAAGAATGGATACAGAAAATGTGGTTAATTTATGAAATTAAATACTATTCAGCTATTAAAAATGAGAACATCATGATATTTGCTAGTAAATGGATGGAACTAGAAAATTGCATCCAAAGTGAGGTAACACCCTCAGTGCCTCAGTATCAGAGAGGAAACTCCCAGAGAGGAGTCCCACAAAGGGATGTGGACACCAACTCACCTACAAAACTTCTGTCCCAATATTGTGCCTGCTAAAAGAAATGCAGGGACAAAAATTGAGCAAAGGCTGAAGAAATAGCTGACCAGTGACCAGACAAATCTATGATCTAGCCCATCTAGCCCATGGGTGGGCATCCATCCTTGACACTATCACTGATACAATTACTGATACAATGTTTTGTTTTCAGACCAGAGCCTAGCATGACAGTCCTTTTTTTTTAAATATATATATGTATATGTATATACATATATATTTTAAATATATATATATCATATATAGTAGCTGATAGTAGCTTATAGACTTTACCTAAATCTCTTAGTTCTGACTGTAAATCTATATTACTGGAGGAATTGCAGAAATTACTGCCACAATCTAGGACTTGAAGTACAGGAGGCAGGAGGGCAGTTCCCACCACAACTCTCTTTAATTCTCCTAACTCTTCTATCTAGCCACTGCAGAAGACAGATGTGTCATAGAGAATGACTGGTGACTATCAAAATTAATCATGTAGTAACTCCTATTGCAGCTGCTGTATCAGATGTAGTTTCATTACTTGAGCAAATTACCCCATATTAAGGGTACCTGGTATGCAGGTATTGATATAGCAAATGCCTTCTTGTCAGGACCTGGCAACAAAGACCAGCAAAAGCAATTTGCTTTCAGGTGGCAAGACTAGCAGTATATATTTACATTTCTCACTTGGGTATGTTATCTTACTCAGGCTCATTTACTAAGCTTTGTGTGGGGCCTGGAACAGGAGAAGATTCTTCAACAAGTTCAGGCTGTTGTTCAGGCTGCTTTACCACTTGGACCATATGATCCAACAGACAAAATGGTATTGAGGTATCAATGGCAGATAGAGATGCTGTTTGGGGCTTCTGGAAGCCCACCCCCATGGGAAAATCACAGAAGAGACCTTTGGAATTTTGGAGCAAAGCTTTACTACCAACTGCAGTCAACTATTCTTTTTTTGAACAACAACTTTTGGCCTGCTCTTGGCCCTTAGTGGAAATGGATCATTTGGCAATAGGATACCAAGTTACCACGTGACCTGAACTGCCCATCATGAGCTGGTTGTTATCAAATCCTCTGAGTCATAAAGTAGAGCATGCACAGCAGCAGTCTTTTATCAAATGGAAGTATTATATATATGATCAGACCCAAGCAGGATCTGAAGGTAACAGGAAGTTACATGAAGAAATTGCTCAAATGCCTATGGTTTCTATTCCTGTTACAATGCCATCTGCTGCTAAGAATTCACCTATAGCCTCATGGGGTGTTAACTATGATCAGTTGACTAAAGAAGAGAAGACAAAGACCTGGCTTACTGATGGCTCTGTACATTATGGAGCCACCACCCAGAAGTAGACAGCTGGAGCATAACATAACCCCTTTCTAAGACAACCCTGAAAGATACAGTGAAGGAAAATCTTCACAGTGGGCAGAACTTCGGGCAGTACACACGGTATTATAGTATGTTTGAAAGAAAAAAAATGGCCAGATGTACAATTGTTCACTAATTCATGTGGACTATAGCCAATAGGTTGGCTGAATGGTCAGGGACTTGAAAATATCACAACTGAAAAATTGGTGAAAAAGGATATCTGGGGAAGAATTATGTAAGTAGATCTCTCCAAATGGGCAAAGAATATGAAGATATTTGGGTCCCACGTAAATGCTCATCAAAAAGTCACTTCAGCTGAGGAAAAGTTCAGTAATCCAATGGATACAATAACCCATTCTATGCATAGTCAGCCTCTTTCCTCAGCCATCTGTCATTGCTCAATGGGCACATAAACAAAGTGGCCATGGTGACTGAGATGGGGGTTATGCTTGGGCTAAACAACATGGACTTCCACTCACTGAGACAACCTGGCTATAGCTGCTAATGAACTCCAGTTCTGCCAACAGCAGTGATCAAAGCTGAGCCCCAGATATGGCACCATTCCTTAAGGTGACTAGCCAGTGACCTGGTTGACTACATTGGACCACTTCCTCCATAGAAAGGAAATTTTGTTCTTCCTGGAGTAGATACTTATTCAGGTTAAAGAACTAAACAAAAACAAAAGAAAACCAGAAAAATACAAATATCAGGCAGGAAAAGGATATGAATGAAGCTGTCTACAACCTGAAAATGGAAATGGAAACAATACAAAAAACACAAGCAAGGCAATACTGGAAAGGGAATACCTATGAAAGTAAAGAGGAACTACAGACATAATATCACCAACAGGAAACAAGAGATGGAAGACAGGATCTCTGGTATCAAAGATACAGAAGAAATTGATACATCAGTCAAATAAAATAAAAAAATTAAAAAGTTCATGACAGAAAACTTCCAGGAAATTTTGGACACTATGAAATGACCAAACTTAAGAATGATTGGAATAGATGAAGGAGAAGATTCACAGATCAAGGTCATGAGAACATCTTCAACTAAATCATAGAAGAAAAGTCACCTTATCTAAAGAAAGGGATGCCTATAAGCAAACAAGAAGCTTACAGAACACCAAACAGATTTGACTAGAGAAGAAAATCCTCCACTACATAGTAATCAAAACACTAAATGTACAGAACAAAAAAAGAACATCAAAAGTTGCAAGGGACAAAGGGCAAGTAACACATAAATACCAACAACAGGATTAAACTCAACTTTTCAATAGAGTCCCTAAACTCTAGAAGGGCCTAGGCAGATGTCTTGCAAACCATAAGAGGCCTCCACTCTCAGCACAAACTACTATACCTTGCAAAATGTTCAATCACCATAGATAGAGAAACAAAGTTGTTCCATAACAAAACCAAATTTAAACAATATCTTTCCAGTAACCTAAGTAACATAGCCATACAGATGATACTAGAAGGAAAACTCCAACACAATGAGGCTAACTACACTCAAAAAATCCAAGAGATAAATAATTTGACAGAGTTGAAACCAATAGAAGAGAAACACACAAATACATCACACACACACACACACACACACACACGCACACACACTACTACCACCAATTTAAAATAACAGAAAATAACAATCATTGGACTTTAATATCTCTCAACATCAATGGACTCAATTATCCAATAAGACACAGGCTAGTAAAATGGATGCATTAACAAAATCCATCATTCTTGTGTATACAAAAAACACACCTCACCAAAAAGAACATATTACCTCAGAGTAAAGAGCAGGAAAAAACTTTTCTAAGCAACAGGACCCAAGAAAGGTCCTGAAGTAGCCATTCTAAATATATGATAAAAGAAACTTTCAACCAAATTAAATCAAAGGAGATGGGGAAAAACACTTCATAATCATTTAAGGAAAATACACCAAGAGGACATCTGAATTCTGAAAGCTCTAGGAAAAAAGAAGCAAACTCATGCAAGAGGAATAGATAACATTAAATAATCAAACTCAGGGCTGAACTCAAGCAGTCAGAAATAAAGAGAGCAATATAATCAAGAAAATCAACAGCCGGTTCTTTGAGAAAACCAACAAGATAGACAAAACCTTAGCCAAATTAACTAAAAGTCAGAGAGCCAATACCCAAATTAATAAAATCAGACATAACAACAGACACTGAGAAATTCAAAGAATCATTAGGTCATATTTCAAATGCCTGTACTCCAGGAAATGGAAAACCTAAATAAATTAGACAATTTTCTAGTCAGATATCAATTACCAAAGTTAAATCATGATCAAATAAACTATCAAAATTCCTATAATGGCTAAGAAAATAAGCAGTCATTAAAACTTTCCCAACCAACAAAAACAACAACAGTAAAATAAACAAACAAAAAAAAAAAAAAACAAAGCAGGGCCATGTATTTTTAGTGCAGAATTCTACCAGAATTTTCAAACAAGAGCAAATGTTAAAAGTCTTGGGGAGATCTAGGATACAAGACATATAAATATTAAAGGCAATATCCAGAAAGCCAATAACTAACACTAAATTAAATGGAGAGAAACTTAAAGCAATTTCACAAAAATCAGGGAAAAAACAAAGCTATCCATTCCGTCACAATTTCTATAATATATTATTTGCATTTCTAGTTAGAGGAATAAGAAAACTAAAGAAGATCAAGAGGATGCACATGAGTAAGGAAGAAGTCAAAGTAAAACTATTCACAGGCGATATGATTTTATACCTAAGTGGCTGGAACAATTCTCAATTTCATATGGGAAAGTAAAATAATCCTAAACAATAAAAGAACTTCTGGAAATATTACCATCCCTGACCTCAAGATGTATTAAAGGACAATAGTGATAAAAAACTGCATGGTATTAGTTTAGAAACACGTAGGATGATCAATGGAATTGAATCAATGACCCAGAAATAAATCCACACAACTACAGACACTTGATTTTGGACAAAGGAGCCAAAAACCATATAATAAAAAGTGAAAGCATTTTCAACAAATAGTGCTTGTCTTATTGGATGTTTTTATGTAGAAGAATGTAAATAGATCCTTATCAATTATCCTGTCAAAAACTCAAGTCCAAATGGATCAAAGACATCAATACAAAAACAGATCCACTAAACCTAATTAAACAGAATGTAAAGAACAGCCTTGGATCAATCTGTGTACAGCAGACAATTTCCTGAACAGAATGTCAATGGCTTAGGCACTAAGTTCAACCATTAATAAATGGGACCTCAGGAAACTGAAAATCTTTTGTATGTCAAATTACACCATTAATAGGACAAAAAACAACCTGCAGATTGAGAAAAGAATTTACCAACCCTACACCTGAGAAAGGATTAATATCCAAAATACATACATAACTCCTGAAGACAGACAGCAACCAACCAAGAAACTCAATTAGAAAATGAGGTGCTGAGCTAAACAAATAATTCTCATTAGAGGAATCTTGAATGACTGAGAAGCACTTAAACAATATTCAACACCTTTGGTTATCATGGAAATGTAAATAAAGTGACTCTGAGATTCCACCTTAAACCCATCAGAATGGCTACAATCCAAAACTCAAGGCACAGCACATGCTGGAAAGGATATGGATCTCTGGGAACATCCCCTGTTGTTGGTGAGAATGCGATCTTGTTCAACTACTCTGGAAATCAATTTGGCAGTTTCTCAGAAAAGTAGGAATAGTTCTATATCAAGATCCAGTTATAAAACTTCTGGGAATACACGCAAAAGTTGCTCCACCATACCACAAGGTCACATGGTCAACTCTGATCATAGCAGTCTTATTTGTAATAAGCAGAAAATGGAAACAACTCAAATGTTCCTCAACTTAAGACCGGATATAAAAATGTGATTTATTTACATGATGGAACACTACTAAGCTATTGAAAATGAAGAGAAAATGAATTTTTCAGGCAAATGAATTGAACTAGAAAATATTATCTGGATGAGATAATCTAGACTCAAAAGGACAAGCATAGTGGTATGTTCTTACTTACCAGGGGATATTAGTCATAAATATAAGATAATTATACTATAATCAAAAGACCCAAACAGGCCAAATAACAATGAAGGCACAAGGAAATATGGCTGAAACTTCCCCAGATGGTGTAACAAAATAGATATTGGAGGTGGATTGAGAGAGAGAACTGAATTGAAGAAGGGATAAGGAGGGGAGAGGATAGAGGGTGATCCAATGTAGGGATGCAGGGGAGACAGAATAGATATTGGCTGTGAGTTGGGAGCAACAGCTAGAATGTGCCAGAAACTTGAGATGAAGGGAGTCCCAGGAGACCTACAGAGGACACACTACTTGAGACTACTACAGTAGGAAATATGGGTCCAGCAGTGGCCATTTTATGTAACTAGGAATGACTCCTGGTGGAGGAATAAAGACAGCAAACCACCCACAAAACCTTTGACCCAGTATGTATCCTGTCTGCAATATGGACAAGGACAAGAATAGAGCAGAGTCTGAGGGAAGGGCCGACCATGGCTGACCCATACTGAAATCCATCTCACAAGCAAGAAGTAATCTCTGACATATTAATGATACTCTATTATGCTTTCAGACAGGAGCCTAGGAAAAAAAACTGTCTTCTGAGAGGCTCCAATTAACAGTCAAAGGAAAGTGATGCTGAGATCTACAGCTAAACATTAGATGGAGTTCAAGAAGTCAGACAGAAGAACTGAGGGAATGATTGAGGTACACAAAGAGGATGGGGCCTCTTCAAGAAGACCAACAGAGTCAACTTACTTGGACCCTTGAGGACCACGAGAGACTTAATTACCAACCTGGGGTTGTCCCTGAAACTGCTGCCTTCCTACCTGTGGATCCCAATCCCCAACTGTATAAGAGGAAGTTCTGATGTTAAAGTCTTGCTCCCTAATTGTTTCTTGATTTGTCAATGAAAAAGGCCAGGAACCAATTGCTGGGCAAATGTACAGATGGGACTTCCCAGTCCTGTGGGGAAAAGGAAAGGCAGGCAAGGAGAGAGGGCTATCCTGCCATGCTTTGGAGGAAAAAGAACACACAGTTATATAAGGCCTAGCAGTGAGGGGACAGGAGACAGGTGGAGGCCTCTGTCCTTCAGCCTCCACTAGTAGTGAGTGGCTAAGGATGTTTTCCAGGGGCTACGTGGGACTAGACACTAAGTTTAGGGCAGGTGGAGAGACAGATAATAACTTGGTAAAAGTGGAATATATCTGCACCCAGCAATTCTGCCACAGAAGGCAAGTTGTAAAATGGCCGGCTGTGTGTGTGTCTTTTATCATCAGATTTAAGGGTCAAAGGAGTGTCCTGGTCACACAAAGTCAATTCCAGGATCTAAGGCAAGGAAGAATATTAAGGAATCTGGGAGGGACCAGAGCATGTTCCAACCTTGGGGCAAAAGCAGTAGTCATGTTAAAACTGCACACAACACAACTATACCACCTTATTTGGCTGCACTAGGAGATATGAACCTAGTACTGCAGTGACTTGATGTGCCAGGGAGGAATGGGGTGGAGTGGAAGTGTGTAAGGGGAAGATGCAGGAGGATTCTGGGGAGGATCTGTGTGAGGGAGTACTTGGAGGAAAGGGACACTGATATTTGGATATAATGTGAATAAATTAATTAATTAATTAAAATATCAAAACATCCTCTAAAATATTGATGTCTAAAAAAATTAAGGTTGAAAATGTCTTGACTATAAATGAATGAAGATGTTCTTTGGCTATAAGAGTGAACACAGAACTAAGGTTTAATATGGAGGAGAAGTAGAAACCAAGAAGCTATGAATACAGACACCCAGCACAGTAATGATGAGGGCTCAGGAAAAAAGGCATCTTTCCGAAGAAGAATAGAGATTCCATTGTTCATATTTTCATGAGCTTCAACAGTGAGAGTCTGCAACTCTCTTAAAGATTCGCTTTCTCTCATGGCAATTTACGTTTATTCATTTCTACACAGATTTAAGTTTTAGAAAATCACTAGGTGCCTATGATTGTAAATCAGCTGGTAGAATGGTTGCTTAGCTAACAAGATGCATCGGGTGGATGGGAAACATCATGAGCAGAGCACCACATACAATAACATGCATACTTATAATCTCAGAACTTCACACGTGAAATCAGGAATATCATACATTCAAGGTCATCCTCAGCTGCATAAGAATGAAGTACATAAGCCTGAGATACATGATATTTTCCCTAAAATGAGATCTCACATGGTTATTTATGATATCATTAGCAATAATATAAAAGTAGAATTAAACCTGGTGCCTAGTGATAAAAGCCTGCTATAGCATCAGTAATCAGCAGGGCTGCTAAAGAGACAGCATGGTCATGTTCATTCCACTGAAGAATTTTTAAAAATGTAAAGTTAAAGGGAATATGTCTGTGTATAAAGCTGAATTTCTATTGTTTCTTGGTCCTTGAACAATTATTGGAATAAATTTACTTAATAAAATATGTAATAGAAGTGAAATAACACAGCCATAGCACATGTTAAATGGGTTTCATTAAGACACACTAAAGCTGCCCTAGGAGATGTTCCAAGCAAACTTCTCAGTCTTTGGCTGTTAATGTAACAGAAAATTTCATTAGTGTAACAGAATGTTGTCATCATTTTATAACCACATTGAATTTAGCAAAATTATTCATAGTCATGACTGTAATTAACACTACTGCTTATATAGAGCCTAATATATCACATGCATGTAATGATAGAATTCCAGAGATTTTAATCACCAACCTCAAAAGGTACACCCATAAAATTAATATATAAATACATATATATGTATGTGTGTATATATATATACATATATATAGACAATGTTTATATACAATATGAATTTACAATACAAATACGAATCTATTGAAATTATTGAGAAACAGAAAAATCGAAGTCACTTCTAGAGATAATTTTGAAAGTAAAGAGCAATGCTTAGATTGCAGATAATAGCTGGGGCTGTACGTGATTTAGTTCTTGCTAGGTAATCAGAAAAGTCTGAACTCAAGACCAAAAGCACAAGCTAAAGAGCAAGATGTGGAAAAAGCTGCATTTAACAGCACATACTTGTAATTGCATGCAAAAGTACTCACTACCCCCTTACATACAAAGACCACATATATTGACATAAGTCCACATTGATACAAGTCCACATTATATCTCCTTGTACAACCACTTCTTAAGCATCTAAAAGTGGGACAGACACTTTGTGGTCAAGAGGAGGAAACATAAGGTCATATTTACAAGGGTCTCCTTCAGAATACTTTAGCAACAATTCAAAAGCCTTCACCTTGGCCCGTGTTGAAAGTTATTTTTCAAACCATTTAGCCTTCCCACTCCCAGGAAGCCTCCATCAGATTGATTATCATTACTCCTTGATGTTAGTATTGTCATTATTTTAGACTTGTCACCTTCATGGCATCCTATGTTTCAATGAAGTGCTTTGTCTGTGGTTGTGAATAATTAGTTTAATTGGTTCAGACAGGTACCATCAAAGTGATCAGGCATGCATGTTATATTTAGCCTTGATTTGAGTTTTAAGTAAATAATAATTTATGCAGTATCTCATTTAGAAGATCCTGATGTGATTCATATATACATTTCTCCAAGTATCTATACATACTGGGGAAACTAAAGAAATGCTGCTTACAAACTTTGGGACTGGGAGAAAAAGAGATATTTTCACTCAAATGTAATGGGAGTAAAGCCACTAATTACATGGATAAAATAAAATCCAATGAGCTTCCCTTGATGAATATGGTGACAGCCAGTCATCAGCATCAGATAAGTGGAAAGTAACAATTGCTTTTTCTTAATATCTCTTAATATGAAAAGTAATATTACCAACATATCCTAATTGATTGAAATCTAAAATATGAGGAATTAGAAGTTTGTTGGCTGTCATCCAGTGGTAACTCTAATTTGGTAATTGGAGAAATAGGTCCAATATTGTACAATCCATATTCACTTTCTGCTTTTTTGTACATGACAGTGTCTTGCTGGGTTCCACATAAAGGTCTTGAAATCAAGCTTCTCCTATCTCAGCCTCTCTATTTGTAGTATTGTTTATTTGATGTTTTACACTACACTATGGTTTTCTGAAGAGCTTACATATTGTAAAATGATTTATACAACCAACAGAATCATAGACAACTTGGGAGGTGGCTTGTAAGAGAACATCAATGAGTGAGACTGAATGCTTTGCTTGACGTTTGTAACTATTGTATCAAGTTTGAAGAAGAGGACTTTATAAGTTACTCTTTCTCTGAGATGAATGCTTTCAGAATCACCACAGCCAATGAACCAGATTCTCACCCTCACCTAATATCTATGCCACCCTCCAAGCAGAACCATTTTTGATTGAAACAGTTGGTGAATGACTGCATGGATAGACCATCTTAATACACACACCATTTCTTAAATGAATGTGACTTCTTCTCTGTGGGCTGAGAAGGATGACAATCACTCAAGTCAAATAGCTTTGACCATAGCTAAAATCATGCCTGCAATTCATTCCTTGGTGCAGCAGAACTGTCAACTCTCAGCTTATCTACAATGGAGGTAAAATCCTTTGGTGATGTGAGGGTCATTGAAGTACAGCCTTATTACAAGGAAATCCAATGTCTAAAAATTGTTCTTATTTTGGGCTTGTACCAACTAAGTGCCAAGATTTTAAGCTCTACTAAAAACAAAACGAAGAAACAAAAATAATATATGTATGTTTATTTAAAAAATAATAGTAGTGTTGTATTATTTTAAAATATACAGTTAATATGCTTGGAGTTATTTCAAATTTATATTGAGACAAATGTATCTTATTTTCAATATTGTTATAGACAAGCATCCACCTAAGACTGTTCAGTTGATTGTTGTTTTATATCAAACAATTTTTATAATACTCATTTGTCATGTTACAATATTTTATAAATTTTAAAGAATATGACAAAATAAAAAAAGAATGGTATTGTATGTATTGAAGGGGGGTCTCTGGGAGGAGTTGGGGTACAAAAGGGAAACAAGAATGTGATATAATTCTATTTATTTAAAATATGTTTTTAAATGTTAACAAATTCAGATAAATCAAAATCATGTATCTTTTCTTATCATAATGCAATAAAACTTAAATCAATAAAGAAATGGAGGATGAGGAAACAAAAAAAGAGAAATAACATCATACTGCAAAAATCTGCTTGAAAACAAGTGTTGTGCCCACTGGCTCCTTTAAATACAAATTAGAATATAAATGATGGTTTGATCAAACCAGGTTGTTATTTGATATACAGAATTTCCCATATGCTAATTGCATGATGTTTTTGAGCTTAAGTCATTCCTTCCACTGTACATTCGTGTTCTAGACACCAGGTTTCATTGAAAATAGAGGGTGTATGTTCTTGTTATTCACAGCAGCACCTTTTTTTTACTCTTAGAGACTGGAGGCGTGGAGGTACAGCTGTAAGGGGAGAAGTGTCCCACACAGTGTCTGCATCAAACAGGTGACACTATAAACAATTACAAGTAAAATTATAAACAGAACAATGAAAGTATCCAGTTCACATGTGTAACACAAACACAGACACAAAGCTTTCACCATAAAAATTATGAAGTCTAAATAAAAATGGATGTTTAAGAAGCAATTTGCATTATCGATGGTTACATAGATAACAATCCTGATATTCATCAGGAGAACTTCTTTTAGGTAAACATAGGAATGGATCAATATCCAAGTCTGTCTCCCATTTGTGGCTTTAGTTCATTTACTCCTAGAAATCAAGTGATTTTCCGACTCCCTGGTTTCTACCCTCAAGGACCTTTCTCTTTCCCTCTCATAACGGAGATAGTCGTTGCTTTCTCCATGGCCACATGTCATCTGATTTTCCTTCTAAGTGAGTTACAGGACTCATTTACTAATAGGGCTTTACAAATTCCTTAGGTTGAAAAAATAAATGGTGTTTCCTATTCAGCTTAAGTTGATAGGATCTAGGATGACTGAGAAGACCAGTCTTTGCACATGTCTGTGATGCATTTCTCTAGATAAGATTAAATTACTTGAGGTATGAAGACACACCTTAACTGTTGATAGAACAAGTAGTCCATTGGGTAGGGTTCTGGAGGCAAAAGGAGAAACCAAGCTGAGCACCAGCATCCAGCATCTATCTCACTTTGTTTCCGATCCGTAGATGCTATAAGAACAGCTACTTTACTCCTGTAACCATCCTGATGGTTACTGTATACCTTAAACAGGAATAAACTCTGCCTGCCTTGAGATACATTCTACCTGGTATCTCATTAGAACAACAAGGCAACTAACTCAGATTGGATTTGAAGACACTGGTTCCTCTATTTTTTTTTTTAATGGTTTTAGCGATACTTGGAAAATTCAAACCTTATTTTTATACTGTTATGATTCTCTGTGCACCTCTTCGAAGGATAGTGTTCCACCCTCCATGAAGAGACTCAGTTTGATCCCTAACTTGGGGATTTAACACCTGCTACATGGAGAGGGAAAAAACAAAACAAAACAAAACAAACAAACAAACAAACAAACAAAAAACCTCATTGAGTCACGACACTTCCTAGGCAAGTTCCTGTGTCTATTCTGGACCAACCATCATATTCTTATGTTTCAATGACAAATAAGACTTATACCTTGGGATTAACGTTGGCAGCTTTTGACACAGAAAACTTACCTGTCTGTTTGTACTCCCACCCTGCTTTTGTCAGTTGTCACTGTTTCCAGATAATCTATTTGTCCTCCTGAAAAAAATTTTCTACGAAAACAGACAATAGACTCCTGATTATTCAGACAGACCCTTGGAAATTCATCTGGAATGGCTACCTGTAGAAGAGACCAATCACTAAAATGTAGATAAGGAGGAAGTACGGTACAAGTTAATTCATTGTTCCACCTTCTGTTCTATCTTCACCCCCAAGTAGCTGCAGCTAAGACATTTGTATTTAATAAACATCAGATAATATTGCAAGTTGAAGAAATCTCTGAAAAGTAATCTTTAATGATCTCCCCTATTTTCTACCTTACCTCATCTGTGTGACTTAGGCTTGGGGGAAGAATGGAGGGAGTTCTTTCTCTCTCTCCAACCAATAGCAATCCCATCACTGAGTTGTTGGCTCTCTGCTGGAGTTTCATTCTCTGTGTGCCACAGTTCATCTCATCTTGGCTACAATTCTGACTCCAACATTTTGTTCCCTGGGATGGACACTTGGCAAAGCCATTTACATGTGTACTTGGAATATTGTCCTTCAGATGGTCTGTATTCAAAATAAGCCATACTTTTATTTTGAAATGAGAGTCATATTTGTCTTTCCCTTTTTTTAAAAAAAAAATATGATTTAATTACTTTTCTCTCCTCTTTGGCTTCTTCCAAATCCATTGATTTACTTCTTCCAGCTCCTTCACTTTCTGTTTTTTAAAACAATTTATTGCATGCTCCTTCACTTTCAAATTTTGACATGCTTGATTAGAAGAAACACATAACCCAGTTTATCTTTCTGTTTCCTTCATCACACGACACTAAATTCCTTGTTTATTTCTGTGTAGTTTCCTCCCTTTATTTGAAAACATGTGTGTAGGTGAGTCTATCCTTAGACTACTTTTTTAAAAGTGTTTTTCTTTGTCATAGTTTTATACACATGATACAAATTTTGCATTTTTGGTCATTCAACTATTTGGAAATTTATATTTGTCAATTGGTCCCAAGAACATTCAACAGTTTGTCCAAGCACTCTTCAATTCTATAACCTTCCTCTCATCCCAAGCATTTCTTCACTAGCTACAACCTCCCAATATCTTCTTCTCAGGTTTCCACCATGTCCTCTCTGATTTCTCTCTATATACTTCACATTCTCATAAGACCTTATGTAATGGAATCACACCTCATTTGTTTTCTTGTTTTTGTTTTCATTTTTGGTGTGTGTGCGTGTGTGTGTGTGTCTGTGTGAGTCTACCTTCATTTACCTGTGGTTTCTTCTCCTTTATTCTGCTTATTTTTATCTCTGAATCAGGGTTTCTTTATGTAGCCCACATTGATCAATTGATGTTGTTCTTCATCTACTTGAATCCGTGTCTCATTATATAACTGGCCTGCTGGCAGTTTTTCAAACTTTTTCCAAGCTTGTTTCTGTCAGACAAATAATTCAACATTTTAGAAGATAAACAAACAAGGTAGAAGGAAACTTAATGTAACTGCCCTATTTCTTCAGTGATAGGTCCTCAGGTTGAGAATCCTCTAAACAAAAATCCATTTGGGTATTTTATAGACCCTTCACTTTTATCTTTAGGTCTTATTTAGTTGTGTATCCCATGCCTTCCTATTCTTTTTCTTTGCCTTCTGGGAACAAGAAATGACTTCCTCAATAAGCTTACATTTGCTTTTCTTGTTCACCTATGTTCTTACAACTGTACTTCAATTATATAGCTCAAGTAGGCCTTTTCCTCAGTCTCTCAAGCACCAAATCCATTCCTCTGCATAACAATACATTTCCTCACATTGTATATAGTATCTTCTATTGTGTTCTTCATTTTGGCTTTTTCACCACCGGCAGATCAGGAGCTCCAGTCCACCCTCCCACATCCAAACATAGACTATCTTTCAGGCAGTAGGCTCACAGGGGAGATGTCCCCATACCTGCAATAGCTGGGACCACAATGGAGCCCAATGGACTTAGGACCTATCCGCCCTGTTGGAGACACATCTTCCTTCTGGTTTCCAACTCCTCCACTTGGCAAACCTGGCACTTCAGCCTCTCTTCCACACCCAGACACAGCCATCTCCCATGATGTCTACCATAACCAGAGTCAGAGAGGGCCTGCTCTAACTAGGGACACATGAGTCCCACTAACCACAAACAGCACTGTTTGCCTCCCAGAAGCCCTATTCTAACTGAACTCAGAGAGCTTCACCTGCTTAGAAGGGACAGGCTTTAGTCAGATTTAACCAGATGGCAAGAGGCAAACACAAGAAAATAAAAAACAGAAATAGATGCCACTTGGCACAATCAGAAAACAGTTCTCCTACCACAGCAAGCCCTGGATACAGGAACACACCTGAAAAGCAAGATTCTGATATAAAATGCTATCTTATGAACATGATATAGGACCTTACAGAGGAAATAAATAACCCCTTAAAGGAATACAGGAGAACACAGGTAAAGAGAGAAAGACCATAAAGAGAAACCACATAAATCCTTTAAAGAAAAACAGGTAAATAAATTGAACAAAACTGTACAGGATCTAAAAATGTAAATAGAAGCAATAAAGAAATTACAAATAGAGGCAACCTTGGAGATGACAATCCTAGGAAAGATATCAGGAGATACAGATGGAAACATCACCAACAGATTTCAAGAGATAGAAAAGAGAATCTCAGGCATAGAAGATACTGGCACAACACTCAAAGAAAATGCAAAGTTCAAAATGCTCCTAACTCAAAGCATTCAGGAAATTCAGGACACAATGAAAAGATGAAACCTAAGAATAATAGGAATAGAAGAGAGTTGAGATTACTGATTCAAAGGAAACACTTTCAACACAATCATACAGGAAAACTTCCCTAACATAAACAAACAATTGGCCATAAATGTACAAGAAGCCTACAGAACATCAAGTATATTGGGCCATGAACAAAATTCTCCTATCACATACTAATCAAAACAATAAATGTGCAGAACAAAGAAAGAATATTAAGAGTGATAAGGGAAAAAAGGTCAAGTAACATGAAGACAGACCTATAAGAATTACACTTGACTTCTCAACAGAGATTGGGAAAGCCAGAAGGACCTGGAGAGGTGTCATGCAGACCCTAAGAGAACAGGAATGCCAACCCAGGCTACTATACCCAGAAACATTTTTAATAACTATAGAGGGAGAAACCAAGATATTCCATGACAAACCAAATTTTAACAATATATTTCTACTAATTCAGCCCTAAAGAGGTTACTAGAACAAAATTCCAACAAAAAGGGGAAACTGCACACAAGAAAAATTAGTAAGTTTATCATCTCACAAAAAAAAAGACAAAAGAAGAGAACCACACAAATATAATGCTGCCTCTAACAAGAAAAATAACAAGAACCAACAATAATGGGTCTTTAATATCTCTCAAAAACAATGGACTCAATTACCCAGCAAAAAGACATTGGCTAAGAGACTGGATATATAAACAAGATGCAGCATTTTGATGCACATAGGAAACAGGTCACTGAGAAAAAGAGCCACTACTTCAGAGTAAAAGGTAAGAGATGGGGAAGCATACTTTATACTCATAAAAGGAAAATCCACAAAAATGACTTCTCAATTCTGAAACTCCATACCCCAAATGCAAGAGGTACCCACGTTTGTAAACAAAACATTACACAGCTCAAAACAGACATTGAATCTTACAAATATTAGTAGGAGACTTTAACTCCTGGCTCTCACTGATAAATGAATCATTGAAAGAGAAACTAAAAAGAGCCACAGTGGAACTAATAGAAGTCATGAACCACAAGGATTTAGCAGATAGTTACATAATGTTGCATCCTAAAATTAAAAAAAAAAAAAATTCCTTCTTCTCAGCACCTCATGATACTTTCTTAAAAACTGACCATACTTTCAATCACAAAACAATCTCAACAAATACAAGAAGATTGAAATAATCCCATACTATCAGATCACAACAGAATAAGGGTGGTCTTCATTAACAACAGTAGAAAGATACAAAGAATCAACAAAAGTCAGAGCAAGTTTATTGAGAAAACCATCAAGATAGATAAGCCTTTATCCAAACTAACTAAAGGGCACAGAGACAGTATATGCAATTAACAAAATCAGAAATGAAAAGAAAGATATAACAATAGAAATTAAGTAAATTTGAAAGATCATTAGATCCTTCTACAAAAGCATACATTCAACAAACTGGAAATTTTTGATGAAATAGATGATTTTCTAGATAGATATAATATACCAAAGTTAAATCATGATTAGGTAAACTATCTAAACAGTTCCACAACCCCAAAGAAAATAGAAACAGTCAATAAATGTCACCCAAGAAATAAAAAGCTCAGGGCCAATTGATTTTAGGATAAAATTCTACTAGACCTTCAAAGAAGATCTAATACCAGTAATCCTATCCCAAAAATAGAAAGACAAGAAACAGTGCCCAACTCATTCTATGAAGCCATGGTTACTTAAACTACCAAAAGACCCCCACAAAAAATGAGAACTTCAGACCAATTTTGCTTATGAATTGCAAAAATATTCAATAAAATACTTGCAAAATAAATACAAGAACACATCTAAAAAATCATTCACCGCCACCAAATTGGTTTTATTCCAAGAATGCAATAATGGTTTAATATACAGAAATCCCATGAAATCTACTAGATAAATTCAAAGAAAAAATCACATGATCATCTCATTACGTGCTAAAAATTCAATACCCCTTCAAGTTAAAAGTATTGGAAAGATCAGGAATTCAAGGCACATTCCTCAACGTAATAAAAGCAATATATAGAAAACCAACAGGCATCATGAAATTAAATGGCAAGAAAATAGAAGCACCCCCCCCCAAAAAAAAATCAAGAACAACACAAGGTTTCCTCACTAACTCCTGAACTAGCCAATACAGTACTTGAAGTTCTAGGTAGAGAAATTAGACATCAAAAGGAGGTCAAAGGGATACACATTGGGAAGGAAGAAGTCAAGTTATCACTATTTGTGTAAGATATGATAATGTAAATAAGTGAGCCAAAAAATTGTGTTAGCAAACACCAACACCTGAAAAACAACTTCAGAGAAGTGACTGGATATAAAATTAACTCAAACAAATCAGTAGCCTTCCTCTACACAAAGGATAAATGGGCTGAGAAAGAAATTATGGAAATAACACACTTCACAACAGACATAAGTAATATATAATTTTTTGTTGTAACTCTTACCCAGTAAGTGAAAGATGTGTATGAGAAGAACTTAAGTCCCTAAGAAAGAAATCAAAGACCCCAGAAGATGGAAAGATCTCTTATGCTCATGCATCAGTAGAATTAACACAGTAAAAATGGCCATTTTACCAAAAGCAATCTACAGATTCAATTTAATCCCCGTCAAAATTCCAACTCAATTCTTCACAGAGATAGAAATATTCTCAACTTCATATAGAATAACAAAAACACAGGATAGTGAAAACAATTCTCAACAATAAAAGAAATTCTTGGGGAATCACTATCTTTGACCTCAAGCTGTACTACAGAGCAAAAGTTATAAATACTGCATGTAATTGATACAGAGACAGACAGGTCAATCAATGCAAAAGAACTGAAGACCCAAAAACAAACCTGAACACCTATAATCACTTGATATTTAGCAAAGAAACCAAAACCATACAGGGGGAAAATAATGCAAATTGAATCATTTTTTATCTCTTTGCATAAAACTCAAGTCCAAGTGGATCAAGGGCCTCTACATAAAACCAGATATGCTTAATCTAATAGAAGAGAAAGTAGGAAAGATCCTCGAATGCATTAGCAAAGGGAAATTTTCCTGAACAGAACACCCATAGTTCAGTCTCTAAGATCAACAATTTACATAAAGGACCATATGAACCTGAAAATCTTCTGTAAGTCAAAGGACACTGTCAATAGGACAAAGCAGCAACCTATAAATTGGAAAAAGATCTTTACCAACCCTACATCCAACAAAGGGTTAATATCCAAAATATACCAAGAACTCAAAAAGTTAGATGCCATAGAACCAAACAATTCAATCAAAAAATGTAGTACAAAGTTAAAGAATTTTTAACTGACACATTTTGAATGGCCAAGAAACAACTAAAGAAATGTTCAACATCCTTAGTCATCAGGGAAATGCAAATCAATATGACACTGAGATTCCACCTTACCCCAATCATAATGGCTAAGGTCAAAATTCAAGCACCAGAAGATGCTGGAAAGAATGTGGAGAAAAAGGAAAACTCGTCCATTGCAGCTGTAAATTGCAAGCTGGTAAATCCACTTTGGAAATCAATCTGATGGTTACCCAGAAAACTGGAAATAGTTCTACTCGAAGATGAAGCTATACTACTCCAGAGCATATACTCAAACAATGCTCTCCCATATAACTGGGATATGTACTCCACTATGTTCATAGCAACCTCATTTATTGTAGTCAGAAACTGGAAACAACCCAGATGTTCTTCAACCTAAGAATGGATACAGAAAATGTGGTACATTTACACAATGGAATACTACTCAGCTATCAGAAACAAATACTTCACTCATTTTGCAGGTAAATGAATGGAACTAGACTGAGTACAGGGTCCCCAATGAAGGACCTAGAGAAAGGACCAAAGGAAGCTGAAGGGTTTGCAGCCCCTTAGGATGACAACAATATGAACTAACTAGTACCCTCAGAGCTCCCAGGGACTAAACAATCAACCAAAGAGTACACATGGTGGGACTCATGGCTCCAGCTGCACATGTAGCAGAGGATGGCCAAGTCAGTCATCAATGGGCAGAGAGGCCCTTGGTCCTGTGAAGGTTCTATGCCCCAGTGTAGGGGAATGCCAGGGCCAGGAAGCAGGAGAGGGTGGGTTATTGATCAGGGGGAAGGAGGAGGGAACAGGTTTTTGTTTTTGTTTTATTTTATTTTATTTTATTTCTTTTTTTCAGAGGGGAAACTTGGAAAGGAGTTATCATATGACATGTAAATAAAGAAAATATCTAATAAAAATCATAGTTAAAAAAAAGAAAAAAGAAAGGAAATATCATGAGTGAGGTTACCCAGGCCCAAATGACCTACATGGTATGTACTCACTGATAAATGGATATTAGCCAAAAAGCTCAGAATACCTATGATAAAACCTGAGTATCCTATGAATATCCTATGAAGCTGAAAAGAGGGGAGGCCAAATTGTGAATACCTCAATTCCACTTAGAAGGGGAAACAAAAATAATTATGGGAGGCAGAGGGAGCGAGAAACCTGGGTAGGGGAGGGGAGGAGGAGGGGAAAAGTGGGGCAGGATCATGTATGGGAAGAGAAAGAAGAGAAGCCCTTAGAGTCAGGAGAATGAATAGAAATATAGCAAAGTAGGGCAATGGAGAATGAGGGAATACTTGAACCCAGACATCAGGGATGTGAAATCTCCCAGGACACAATGACATTAGCCAAAATGCCCCACAGTGGGGAGATAGAACCTGAAAATACTACCTCCAGTCGACACAAATAGTACCCAGTTGAGGAATGGGGCCACACACACATCTCAAAATTTTTAACCCTGAGTTGTTCCTGTCCAGAGGAAATGCAGGGACAAAAATTGAGCAAAGACTGAAGGAAAGGCCATCCAGAGATTGCCCTACCTTGGCATACATCCTATCCACAGACACCAAACCCTGACAATATTGTTGATGCCAAGATGTGCTTGCAGAGAGAAGTCTGGCATACCTGTCTTCAGAGAGGCTCTGCCAAGATCCCAGACAGATGCAGATACTTACAGCGAACCATCAAACTGAGCCTAGGAACCTCAATGGAAGAGTCAGGGGAAAGACTGAAGGAGGTAAAAAGGATTTCAATCCATTAGGATCAAAAGTATCAACTAGTCCAGACCCCTCAGAGCTCTGTGGGACTAATCCCACCGCCAAAGACCATCCCTGAGCTGGTCTGTGGCTCCCACTACATATGTTGCAAATGATTGCCTTTTCTGGCATCAGTGGGAGCGGAGGTCCTTGGTCCTGTGGAGGCATGATCACACAGAGAAGGGGGGTGCCAGAGGGGTGAAGTGGAAGTGGCTGGGTGAGAGCACCCACTTAGAGGCAAAAGGGTGAAGGGAAGGGGTTTGGGTTTTGTGGAGGGGACCTCCGCAGGTGGACAGCAATTGAATTGTAAATAAATAAAATCATTAATAAAAATATATATTCTATTGTGTTCTGTTTTTAATAAATGAGATCAGACCATTGTATTTCTACTCAACTTAATTCTTAAAATGTATTTACATTAGAAAATGTAGCTTCATGTCATTTTTGAAGCTTTTGTTCTTTATTTAAATAATGTGTGTATTGACATATCATTGCAGTTCTTTCAGAGGAAAGAAGAGGGCGTCATATTAACTGGAGTTATCAGCTGGTGTGAATACTCAGAATTCAGTAGTGGGTACTAAAGTCAGGTGCTCTGTAAGAACAGTGCATTCTTTTCACTATTAAGCCTTTTCTCTGACTCCAAGTTTGTTATTCCCTACCTAATTCATTAAAATGATCATGAATTATATATTTTTCTCACTGATGCAACTGAATTCGTTAGTTCTAATTCCATTAATACTAAGTGATAATGGTCTTATTTAGAGTCTTTTGCTTGAAACTGAGTTTGTTGCAGGGTGCTGATAGCCCACACCCTTAATCCCAGCAGATCGCATGAATCTCTGTGAGTTCAAGGACAGCTTTGTCTACAGAGATTGCTCCAGGATAGCTAGACCTCCACAATGTAATCCTGTCTCAAAAAAAAAAAAA
>NW_022196891.1:11878415-11923425 GCF_008632895.1 Mastomys coucha
AAAAAAAAAAAAAGTCTGTCAAACATCAGAAAAATACCTGCAGTTGCATGTCTTGTGAACTCCTTTTGCCTTTGTTCTTACTTCACATCAAAAACTGACACAGGGCATCATGAGTTTACTTGTGAAAAGGTGTGCATACATTTGTACATGGAAGAATTTTAAACTTTGTTATGTATCTTTGTATTTCTAAGTGACTTAAGGAATGGATTGCATGGAGCTTCAAGTACTACCCATGTGACCTGTGTATCTACAATTATTGCCTGAGGTATAGTGATATTTATATCCTACATCAAATTGTAGATATAAAACAACAAAGGAATCATGTTTTCCCTTCATATGTTACAGTTAAAAAGACATTTTTATCCACTTGGAAAACACTGAACGCTCTCTGTTGCTATTAAGTGTGTGTATTATACTTCCTCCACAGCACTTAACCTGAGCTTATAAGATTGAGTACCAACAGTGGTCCCTGGGTGTAGAATTGAATTTAGGACTTTCATTCTGTGTCCAGGAATGCTGTAATTATAAAGAATGGAGAGAGATAATAAAACATAAATGGAAGTTGCCTGATTTGGAGATTCCTGAAAATGGGCAGAGAATTTGTATCCCACTTCCCTTCATTCTGCTTATGTTGTTGGAAGAATGAAAGACAGTCTTTATTAACCAAGCAAAACCTTTCGCTCATAGTGTGGTCTATGGGTGGTAGACATTGATGACACATAATCTCAAACTCAAAAGTCTAAAATTTCACTCCATTGGACAAGAAGCCTCTTATGGTCTTATTTTGGCATCTGTTCATTTTCCTTATCATTAGATGTGAGATAAGAACCAATGTCCCTTGAAATAGTTGAAAACACATGTTTTCATTCATTTTAAGTGATTCTAGATTATAAACACTGCCTGTTTTCTGTACAGACCCCCACTCATGACTGTGGTTGAGACAGGGTTGGTTACAGTGGCGGTTATCTATTTCAATGTCTTTTTGGTGTGTGCATATGTATAATAGTGTAGGCAGCAGTCAACACTGGGTGATTTCCTCAATCACTTGTCATCTTATTTTGAGACAGGGCATTTTACTTCTCTTGAAGCTTAGTGATTAAGTTAAGTGGGAACACCAATATGTTCCAGGAATTGAGTTGTCTCTGCTTTCGCAGTACTGGAAACAGAGACATAGAGTGCTGTGCCTGATTTTTCCATATGTCCTGAGAGCCAAATATGGTTCCCATGCTTACATATCAAGTACTTTATCAACTAAGCTCTCTGCCCGGCCTGCACTGAACATTCTTTAAGTCTTTGTATATTATGTTATATCTGTAAAGAAAGAGTTAACTTTTTGAGTTTCTGGACATTTATATGGATATAGAGGTTAAGCCACTTGCCCAAATCCAGGGCAAACTTGGCTCCCATAAAAATCTGTTCTGGTTTCTGATAGAATGGCATGGTGCATCATATAGAATCCATAGTGAAACAGAGATGGTGGTTCCCTATATGCAAAACTATGACCTGAGAGGTCTGTGGATGAGGCTGGTGATAGAGACAGAAGGATGCATTCATAAAAGACAATTGGTAGAATAAAGAAATAATTTGGCACTGAAGAGCCCTTGCTCAGTTCCTAGTACACATGAGACACTGTGTCACCATATACCTAGCCCAAAGCAATGTAATGGCTTTCAAATGCAACTTCACTTACATGTACCTGGACACACACATGAACATAGTTAAAATATAATAAATATAGGGAGATAAGAAACAACTAGAGAAAGAACTTGAGATGAAACTAAGTATTGGGGGAATACTGTACATACACATATGTATGCAGATAGGTGTGTATAAGTATGTATGTGTCTGAGGAAGCCAGAGGACAACACTAAATCCCTTCTCAATCTTTGGTCAATCCTTAGTTTAAGAGTCGTTTTCTCTCATTGGTTTGACCAGGCTGACCACCCAGTAGCTCCAGAGATTTGCTCTTCTATGCCAGCATTCCTGACACCTGCTGCCACATCAGCTTTGTCATGAATGCTGGGAGTCTGAGCACATGCCCTCATGGATAACACATTTGTGTGTGATGCAAAGAGGGTTAAGTCAGGCCTCTTCATTATCATTACAGACATGCAACTGCAGCGTCTATTAATGCAGTATATGAACTTTCAGCTTCTACCGTGAAGACACAAAGGTATGACCAGAACCAAAAAAGAAAAAAACTTTGCTACTCCTCACACATAAATGTGTTTGTGTGTGCATGTATGCATGTGTGTATAAGTGCATACATATGTATGTGTGCATGGGCCTGTGTATGTGTTTCCATTATGAGTACATGTATATGCATCTATGCAGGTATGTGTGAATGCATATTTATTTATATATATATATATGTATTTATGTGTGCACATGTGTGTGCATGGGTACATGTGCATGTATGCATGTACATGTGTGTGCATTTACTCACCTGCATTGCTGCTCTTTTTCCTTTCATTCAGTACTAGGCCCATGTGCAGGTTCCTGTACAGAATAGATAAGCAGTAGTCATCTGAGCTCTGTCCCCAAATCCTCTCTCTATTCCCATCACTAGGGTGATTCCACTTCAATAAATTACAACCACGCAAAAGATAATGCTCCCTCTCTGCATCTCTTTTAGGAAATACTAAAAGAAAAATTGGTTCACATCTACAATCATTTTTAAGTAGTAGATGAACAGGCAAAAGCCATGCTAAACCCTAACCAGACAAATTGAAGGGAGAGAAAATTAGCATTTGAAGCTTTTACACTCTAGTCTGTGTGATCCTGCACAGCAGGTCAACACAATATATTTAAAAAATTTAAGAAAAATGTGCAGGAGGTATGGCAGGGAATATGAGGGGTGGCTCTATCACATGCTTATATCTGCCACTGAGTGTGGCCTGAGTATGTCCTGGAGGGACATAATACCTGAAGTGAGTTTAGAATATAAATAATAGTTTCAAACAAAGAACAGTCATGGGATCTGATCTCAAGGCAAAATAAATTAATCACAACAGCATTATGAAATTTTACTTCTCTGATAGCCTTTTAGAATCTTAAGAGATTTGTCCATTCTTTCAACAAGTTTGCATTGAGCTGCTGCTAGGATTTGGGCATCACCCTAAGTTTTAGGCATGCACATCCCAATGATATAAAACATTGAGTATGGGCCTTCCATTCTGAACGTGTGCCCTGAGCAGACTGTGAGTTCTGGCTTCCAACCCAGCACCATAACACCCAGAGGAAGCTCAAATCCCAGGTGCTCTAACACTCCAAGGATTAGAGGTGAGGAGGCCACAACATCTGCCCCAAACACCCAGAGTAACTGAGACCTCCAGGATCCTAAACCAGGAGATGGCTCTTTGAGAAAATCTTCCTTCCTTCCTTCCTTCCTTCCTTCCTTCATTCCTTCCTTCCTTCCTTCCTTCTGTTCTTCCTTCCTTTCTTCTCTCTTCTTCCTTCCTTCCTTCCTTTATTTCTCTCTTTCTTTCTTTCTTTCTTTCTTCCTTTCTTTCTTTCTTTTGTCCTTTCATTGCTTTTTACTATATATAGTCTAACAGGAGTCAAACTGAAAAAGGAAACTTCAGTTGAGAAAATGTCTCCATCAGATTGTCTAATAGACAAAATAACACTTAGTATTTTCTTGACTGACGATTTACTATTGCAAGTGCCATCCCCACACAGCAGAATGAGAAATCAGTCTGCACAAGACAGTAATTCTATTCCTTCATGACCTCTTCTTCAGTGCCTGCCTCCAAGTTCATGTTTGATTTCCTGTCCTGAGTACCATTCATAATGTACTGTAATATAGAACATGAAATAAACTATTTCCTCTTCAAAAAAAATATTATATAAAATAAACTTAAAAATAAGAAGTAAAAATAAACAAAACAAAACAAAAAAGCAAATGAAAAATACAGCAACTATATTAAAGCAACTTGGATTTAAATCTGAAGTTTAACATGGAGATGGATTATAAGTATTTAGCTAAAAAATCTGATTAGATTACATAAACATAAAAATTCTTGATAACACACAAGTTACAGAACAGAAAATGTATCTACAGCACCTGAAAGTGACAAAGGACTAATAATCAGAATAGATCAAATCTTCAGTTAATTGATAAAAAGAGAAAAAACAGTTGAGGACAACTGTCAAAGTTGGCAAAGCACAGCAGAGAAAAAGGAAAAGCACAACAAAGTAAATTAAAGAATCCAGGGTATGAAGAAACGCACAAATGAAGTCATTCCAAAATGAAATTTGTAAATAACTATCCACACTGTATTGTATTTCCTAGAAAATATGGTCAACATTAGGGAAACGTATAGTGTATACATCTGTGTTTCATGTGTAAAGAACAAAAACCCAATATATTTAAAAGCTAAAAACTGCAAAAATAAAAGTCAAGACAACAAATATGCAAAACTAAGATTATTAAAAGCAGTAAGGGTAAAATGTCAAGTAACATGTAAAGGGAGATGTGTCAGAATTACACCAGACTTCTCACCAGAGAGTATAAAAGCCAGAAGATCCTGGTCAGATGTCATACAGACCCTAAAAGAACAGAAATGTCAGACCAGTCTATTATAACCAACAAAACTCTCTATTACCATAGATGGAGAAACTAAGATATTCCATGACAAAATCAAATTAATACAATATCTTTCCACAAATCCAGCTCTACAAAGGATAATAGATGGAAAACATCAACACAAGGAGAGAAACTACAGCCTAGATAAAGGAAGAAATTAATCTTCTTTCAACTAAACCAAAAGAAGAGATCAACATAAACATAATTCTGCCACTGACAACAAAGATAACAGGAAGCAACATTTACTTTTCCTTAATATCTCTTAACATCAATGGACTCAATTCCCCACTTTAAAAAAAAAAATTGACTAACAGACTGGATACATAAACATGACACAGAATTTTGCTGCATACAGGAAATGCACTTAAGTGTTAAAGAAAGATACTACCTCACAGCAAAGGCTGAAAAAGTATTTTCCAAACAAATGGTCCAAAGAAGCAAGCTCGAGTAGACATTCTAATATCAAATAAGATTGACTTTCAACCAGCAGTTATCAAAAAAAGATAAGGAAGGACACTTCATGCTCATCAAAGGAAAAATCTACAAAGTGGAACTCTTAATTCTCATCATCTATGTTTCAAAAGGTAGGGCACCCACATTCATAAAAGAAACTTTACTAGAACTGAAAGCACACATTGAACCTCACACAATAATGTTGGTTGGGAGACTTTAAGACCACACTCTAAGTAATGAACAGATCATGGAAACACAATTGCACAGAGACACAGGAAAACTAACAGAAGTTATGAACCAAATAGGTTTAATAGATATCTATAGAACATTTCATCCTAAAACAAAAGAATATGCCTTTTTCTCAGCACATCATTGTATAACTTCTCCAAAATTGACCTTATGATTCATCACAAGAAAGACTTCAACAGATATAAGAAGATTGAAATAATCCCATGCATTGTAACAGATCACCATGGAATAAGGCTGGTCTTCAATAATAACAAAAACAACAGAAAGCCCACATACACATGGAAAGTGAACAACACTCTACTTGATGATAACTTGGTCAAGGAAGAACTAAAGAAAAATATTAAAGGCTTTTTAGAATTTAATGACAATGAAATCACAACAATTATGGGACACAATGAAAGCAGTAATAAGAGGAAATCTCATAGCTCTGAATGCCTCCAAAAAGAAACTGGAGAGAGCATGCACTAGCAACTTGACAGAACACAAGGAAGTTCTAGAACAAATATACCCAAGAGGACTAGATGGTAGGAAATAATCAACTTCAAGGCTGAAATCAACCAAGTAGAAACAAAAGAACTATACAAAAAAAAATCAATAATCAACAAGATAGACAAATATTTAGCCAGACTAACCAGAGGACACAGAGACAGTATCCAGATTAACAAAATCAGGAATGAAAAGGGAAAGATAACAACAGAACTGAAGAAATTCAAAACATCATCAGATCCTACTCCAAAAGCCTATACTCAGCAAAACTGAAAAATATGGAAGAAATGGACAATTTTCTAGACAGATACCAGGTGCTAAAGTTAAATCAGGATTAGATAAACTATCTAAACAGTCCCATAACCTTAAAGAAATACAAGCTCATTAAAAATCTCACAACTATAACAAAAAAAGCCAAGGAAAGTTGGGTTTATGTAGAATTCTTTTTTTTTTTTGAACTTATGTTTTTTATTAGATTTTATTCATTTATATTTCAAATGTTATCCCCTTTCCTGTTCCCCACTGAAAACCACATATCCCCTCCCAGCTCACCAACATATACCCTCTCCTGCTTACTGGCCCTGGCATTCCTCTACACTGGGGGATAGAGCCTTCACAAGACCAAGGGCCTCTCCTCTCATTGATGTCCCACAAGGCCATCATCCTCTGTTACATATGTGGATGGAGCCATGGGTTCATCTATGTGTACTCTTTGGTTGGTGGTTTAGTCACTGGGAGCTCTGGAGGTACTCGCTGGTTCAAATTGTTCCTCCTATGGCACTGCAAAACCCTTCAGCTCCTTGGGTCCTTTCTCTAGATACTCCATTGGGGACAGCATGCTCAATCCAATGGTTGGCTGAGAGCATACACCTCTGTATTTGTCAGGCACTGGTAGAGCCTCTCAAGAGATAGCTATATTAGGCTTCTGACAGCAAGCACTTTTGGCATCCACAATAGTGTCTGGCTTTGGTGATGGTATATGAGATGGATCCCCAGGTGGGAGAATCTCTGGATGATCTTTCCTTCAGTCTCTGCTCCACACATTGTCTCTGTAACTCCTTCCATGGGTATTTTGTTCTCTCTTCTAAGAAGGACTGAAAGTATACACACTTTGGTCTTCCTTCTTCTTGAGCTTCATGTGGTCTGTGAATTGTATCTTGGACATTCTGAGCTTCTGGACTAATATCCACTTATCAGTGAGTGCATACCATGTGTGTTCTTTTCAGGCTGGGTTACCTCTTTCAGGATGATATTTTATAGCTCCATCCATTTGTCTAAGAATTTTATGAATTCACTGTTTTTAATAGCTGAATAGTACTCCATTGTGTAAATGAACCACATAATTTGTACCCATTCCTCTGTTGAAGGATGTTTGGGTTCTTTCCAGCTTTTGGCTTTTTAAAATAAGGTTGTTATGAACATAGTAGAACATGTGACCTTATTATATGTTGGAGCATCTGCTGGGTATATGCCCAGGAGTGGTATAACTGGGTCCTCAGGTAGTACTACATCCAATTTTCTGAGAAACTGCCAAACTGATTTCCACAGTGGTTGTACCAGCTTGCAATCCCACCAGAAATGGAGGAGTGTTCCTCTTTGTCCACATCCTCACCAGCATCTGCTGTTACCTGAGTTTTTGAACTTAGCTATTCTGACTGGAATAGCTAAGAATCTCAGGGTTGTTTCAATTTGCATTTCCCTGAGGACTACACATGTTGAACATTTCTATAGGTGCTTCTCAGCCATTCCATATTCCTCAGTTGAGAATTCTTTATTTGGCACTGTACCCCATTTTTTAATAAGGTTACTTGGTTCTCTGGAGTCTAACTTCTTGACTTCTTTGTATATATTGGATTATAGCCCTGTATCAGATGTAGAATTGGTAAAGATCTTTTCCTACTCTGTTGGTTGCATTTTGTCCTATTGACAATGTCCTTTGCCTTACAGAAGTTTTGCAATTTTATGAGGTCCCATTTGTCAATTTTTGATCTTAGAGCATAAGCTATTGGTGTTCTATTCAGGAAAATTTCTACTGTGTCCATGTGCTTGAGGCTTTTTCCCACTTCCTTTTCTATTAGTTTCAGTGTATCTGGTTTTATGTAGAGATCCTTGATAAACGTGGACTTGAGTTTTGTACAAGAATATAAGTATGGATTGATTTGCATTTGTCTACATGTTGAGCCTGCACCATTTGTTGAAAATGCTGTCTTTTTCCCACTGGATGGTTTTAGCCCCTTTGTCAAAGATCAAATGACCATAGGTGTGTGGGTTCATTTCTGGGTCTTCAATTCTATTCCATTGATCTACTGCCTTCCACTGTACCAATGCCATGCAGTTTTTATCACAATTGCTCTGTAGAACACTTTGAGGTCAAGGATGGTGTTTCCACCACAAATTCTTTTATTGTTGAGAATAGTTTTCACTATCATACATTTATTTTTATTCCATATGAATTTGCAAATTTCTCTTTCTAACACCATGAAGATTTGAGATACAAATTTTATGAGGATTGAATTGAATCTGTAGATAGCTTTTGGCAAAATGACCATTTTTACTATATTAATCCTGTCAATTTATGAGCATGGGAGATCTTTCCATCTTCTGAGATCTTCTTCAATTTCTTTCTTCAGAGACTTGAAGTTCTTGTCATACAGATTTTGTCTTGCTTAGTTAGAGTCACAACAAGGTATATTATATTATTTGTGACTCTTGTGAAGGGTATTGCTTCCT
The DNA here is from genome assembly GCF_008632895.1 of Mastomys coucha. Classification (NCBI taxonomy): domain Eukaryota; kingdom Metazoa; phylum Chordata; class Mammalia; order Rodentia; family Muridae; genus Mastomys; species Mastomys coucha. Next base: position 11,886,922 of record NW_022196891.1, read on the forward strand.
TAATTTCTTTCTCAGACTGTTTATTCTTTGATTGGAGTAGGGCCACTGACTTGCTTTAGTCAATTTTATATCCAACTATTTTGTTGAAGTTGTTCATCAGGATTAAGAGTCCTATGGTGGAATTTTTGGGGTCATTTATGCATACTCTTATATCATCTGCAAATAGTGATATTTTGATTAATTCCTTTCCAATTTATATTCGCTTGACCTACTTTTATTTTCTAATTATTGTGGCTAAGACTTCCAGTACTATATTGAATAGGTAGGGAGGGAGTGTGCAGCCTTGTCTAGTCCCTGATTTTAGTGGGATTCCTTCTAGTTTCTCTCCATTTAGTTTGATGTTGGCTACAGGGTTTCTGTATATTGCTTTTACTATGTTTCAGTGTGTTTCAGTATTGAATTCCTGATCTTTCCAAAACTTTTATCCTGAAGAGATGTTGGATTTTGTCAAATGCTTTCTCAGCATCAAATGAGATGATCATATGTTTTTTTTCCTTTGGGTTTGTTTATATAGTGAATTATGTTGATGGATTCTGTATATTGAACCATCCCTGGGATGAAGTCTACTTGATCATGGTGGATGATCGTTTTGATTTGTTCTTTGATTTGGTTTGCAAGAATTTTATTGAATATTTTTGCATCAATATTCATAAGGGAAATTGGTATTTCTTTGTTGGGTCTTTGTGTGGCTTAGTTATCAGAGGAATTGTGACTTCACAGAACAAATTGTGTAGAGTACTTTATTTTGTGGAATAGTTTGAGGAGTATTGGGATTAGGTCTTCTTTAAAGGTCTGATAGAACTCTGCACTAAAGTCATATAGTCCTGGGCTTTTTTTGTTTGGGAGACTAATGACTGTTTCTATTTCTTTAGGGCATATGGGACTGTTTAGATCGTTAATCTAGTCCTGATTTAACTTTGGTACTTGTTGTCTGTCTAGAAAATTGTCCTTTCCATCCAGACTTTCCAGTTTTGCTGAATATAGTCTTTTATAGTAGAATCTGAAGTTTATTTGCATTTCCCTCCTTTCTGTTGTTATGTCTCCCTTTTAATTTCTAATTTTCTAATTAGGATACTGTCTCTGTGCCCTTTGGTTTTTCTGACTAAGAGTTTATGCATTTTGTTGGTTGTCTCAAAGAATCAGCTCCTGGTTTTATTGATTCTTTGTATAGTTCTTTTTTTTTTTCTTCTTGGTTGATTTCAAGCCTGAGTTTCATTATTTCCTCCTACTTCTCTTTGGTGTCTTTGCTTCTTTTTGTTCTAGAACTTTCAGATGTGCTGTCAAACTGCTAGTATATGTTTTCTCCAGTTTCTTTCTGTAGGTACTCAGAGCTATGAGTTTTCCTCTCACTACTGCTTTCATTGTGTCCCATAATTTTTTGTATACTGTGGCTTCGTTTTCATTAAACCCTAAAACGTTAATTTCTTTCTTTATTTCTTCCTTGACCAAGTTATCACTGAGTAGAGAGTTGTTCAACTTCCATGTATATGTAGACTTTCTACTGTTTATGTTGTTATTGAAGACCAACTTTAGGTAGTAGTGATCTGATAGAATCCATGCGATTATTTCAATCTTGTATCTATTGAGGACTATTTTTTAACCAATTATATTGTCAATTTTGGAGATACTACCATGAGATGCTGAGAAGAAGGTATATTCTATTGTTTTAGAATAAAATGTTCTATAGATAACTGTTAAATCCATTTGGTTCATAACTTCTGTTAGTTTCAATGTGACTCTGTTTAGTTTCTGTTTCCATGATCTGTCCATTGCTGAGAGTGGGTTGTTGAATTCTCCCACTAGTATTGTGTGAGGTATAATGTATGCTTTGAGCTTTAGTGAAGTTTCTTTTATGAATGTGGGTGCCCTTGCATTAGTAGCATAGATGTTCAGAATTGAGAGTTCTTCCTGGTAGATTTTTCCTTCAATGAGTATGAAGTGTCCTTCCTTATCTTTTTTGATAACTTTAGGTCAAAAGCCAATTTTATTTGATATTAAACTAGCTACTCCAGCTTGTTTCTTGGGACCATGTGCTTGGAGAATTGTTTTCCCGCCTTTTACTTTGAGTTAGCGCCTATCTTTGTCACTACAGTTGATTTCCTTGTATGCAGCAAAATGCTGGGTCTTGCTTATGTATCCAGTCTGTTAGTCTATTTCTTTTTATTGAGGAACTGAATCCATTAATATTAATAGATATTAAGAAAAAAATTATTGTTTCTTCCTGTTACTTTTATTGTTAGAGGTGGAAATATGTTTTTGTGGCTAGCTTCTTTTTACTTTGTTAAAAGAAGATTACAATTTTGCTTTTTCTAATGTGTAGTTTCCCTCATTGTGTTGGAGTTTTCCATTTATTATCCTTTGAAGGGCTGGATTTGTGGAAAGATATTGTGTAAATTTGGTTTTGTCAAGGAATATCTTGGTTTCTCTATCTATGGTAAGTGAGAGTTTTGCTGGGTATAGTAGCCTGTGCTGGCATTTGGGTTCTCTTAGGGTCTGTATGAGATCTGCCTAGGATTGTCTAGCTTTCACAGTCTCTTGCGAGAAGTATGGTGTAATTTTGATAGGTCTGTCTTTATATGTTCCTTGACCTTTTCCCCTTACTTCTTTTAATTTTCTTTGTTCTGTGCATTTGTTGATTTGATTATTATATGATGAGAGAAATTTCTTTTCTGATCCAGTCTATTTGGAGTTCTGTAGTATTCTTGTATGTTCATGGACACCTCTTTCTTTAGGATAGGGAAGATTTCTTCTATAATTTTGTTGAATATATTGACTGGCACTTTAAGTTGTGAATCTTTACTCTCTTCCATACCTATTATCCTTAGGCTTGGTCTTCTCATTGCGTCCTGGATTTCCTGAATGTTTTGGGTTTGGACATTTTTTTCATTTTGCATTTTTGATGATTGTTCTGTGAATGTTTTCTGTGGTATCTTCTGCACCCAAGAGTCTCTCTTCTATTTCTTGTATTCTGTTGGTGATGCTTCCATCTATGGTACCTAATCTCTTTCCTAGGTTTTCTATCACCAGAGCTGTCTCCCTTTGTGGTTTCTTTATTGTTTCTACTTCCAGTTGTAAATCCTGGATGGTTTTGTTCAATTCCTTCACCTGTTTGGTTGTATTTTCCTGTAAATCTTTAAGGGATTTTTGAGTTTCCTCTTTAAGGCCTTCTACTTGTTTACCTGTGTTCTCCTATATTTCTTTAAGGGAGTTATTTATGTCCTTCTTAAAATCATCTATCAGCATCATGAGATGTAATTTTAAAAGTACAACTTACTTTTCTGGTGTATTGGGGTACCCAGGACTTGGTATGTTGGTAGAACTGAGTTCTGATGATACCAAGTAGCCTTGGTTTCTGTTGGTAAGATTCTTGTGTTTACTTTTTACAATCTGGTTATTTCTAGTAGTAGATGGTCTTGCTATCTCTGGCTGGAGCTTGTCCCCCTTGTGTCTTGTCTGTAAGCCTATGTCAGCACTCCTGGTGGGACTTCTGTAAAGAGGGCTCTAGAACAACCTAAGCTCTAGGTGCAGATGGCGACCAGAAGGATCCTTTCCCAGCAACTGTTCCCTGTGTGTTCCTCACTGCCCTGCTCTTGACAGTTATTAGAGAGAAAGTGTCTATCTCACCTCTCAGCCTAGAAGTGAAAGTGCTCCTGGGAGAACAGCTCTCTCCTGGCAGGACCTGTGCTCAGTGGGATGTGGAACAGCCTCAGCTCCCTGGTGCAGATGGTGGACTGGAAGCTTAGTTCAGAATTCTATCAGACCTTCAAAGAAGACCTGATAGCAATATTCTTCAAACTACTCAATAAAAGCGAAACAGAAGGAACACTATCCAATTTGTTCTATGAAACCACAGTTATGCTTATACCCAAACTACACAAAGACCCAACAAAGAAAGAGAACTTCAGACCAATTTCCCTTATGAATATCTATGCAAAAATACTCATTAAAATTCTCAAAAACCGAATCCAAGAACACATCAAAGCAATCATCCATCATGATGAAGTAAGCTTCATCCCAGGGATGCAGGGATAGTTCAGTATATAGAAATCCATCAACATAATCCACTATATAAACAAACTCAAAGAAAAAAATATGATTATTTCATTAGATGCTGAGAACACATTTCACAAAATCCAACACCCCTTCACGATAAAAGTCTTGGAAAGATCAGGAATTCAAGGCTCTTACCTAAACATAATAAAAGTAATATACAGCAAACCAGTAGCCAACATCAAACTAAATGGAAAGAAACTTGAAGCAATATCACTAAAATCAGAAACAAAACAAGGTTGCCCACTCTCTCCCTACCTATTCAATATAGTACTCGAAGTTCTAGCCACAACAATTAGACAACATAAGTAGGTCAAAGGCATACAAATTGGAAAAGAAGACGTCAATATCACTATTTGCAGATAATGTGACAGTGTACTTACGTTACCCCAAAAATTTCACCGGGTGCCAATTTCACATGTCAAAGCATAGGATTTGAGAAAGTAATCATATGGATATGAGGTTTTAATTAACAAACCAGGAATATGTCTGGGTTTACTGCCCAAGATGAGTATAAAAAATAATTATATTTGCGAAATTATGGTTTGAATGCTTTATTTTTATTTTTTCAAGGTATCTGGAATTACAGATAATTGCCTTTTCATTTGTGTGGGATTTGGGGGTTCCATTGGCTCCATAAGACAAGAGAAATCATGATATGACTTCAGTGATAAATTGAGTATAGGATAGGTGAAACCTGTGTCTGAAATGAAATGGTCTTTAGCAATATAACAAGAACATGAGGCATTCCATAGATTGTCAGTTACAAGGGACTAGACATGCTTTGTACAGAGTAGTCATTTTCCTAAAATGATTGATCCAAGAACATGATGAGCTTAGTAATACAATTCAAGACTATCATCTAGGAATAGGGAGAAGGGTCAGTAAACAAAGTACTGGTTTTGTGAATGTGAGGACCTTAGTGTGGATCTGTAACATACATTATAAATATGGGTGTATGGCAGTCATCTGTAAACCCAGTTTTAAGAAGTCATAGGAAAGATTCGTTCCTGAGACTTTCTCACCAAACAGACCAGTTTGTTTTGTAAGCTTCATGTTCAACTAAAGATACTGCTTCAAAACTCCAGGTAGCAAAGAATCAAGGAAGACAGAGATTATCATCTACAAGTATATAAATGGGTACCTGTATGTGTACACACATGTACACACACACACACACACACACACACACACACACACACACACCATGGACAACTTTTAGGTGTATAAGAATAAAAGGGCAAGTATGATTGCTCAATTGATAATGGCACTTGCTGCCAAACTGGACAACCTAAGTTAGTTTTCCACAAGCCACATGGATAGAGAATATCTACTTCTTCAGGTTTTCCTTTAACTTCTACATGTGTATCTTAGCATACAACACCATCCCAATACAAACAAATATTAAAAAAAACATTTTTAAATAGCTTGAGGATGAATGGTCCAGTCACTGGGAGACATTCCTGGTTAAATAAGTTTATGCTAGTTTCCATATTTAATTACTGGTGGAATGTGTGTTTCAGAAATTTGATATGTTAATAGACTATTCAAAAAGGATGTAGTTAACCACACTCCCTTGCTTATCATCACCGTTGTCTTTGCCATATTCATTAGCATGTCCAAAAATTGATATCTGGTGCATAGTTTTACACATTCTATATTAGAGATTTTCTAGAATAGAGGGATTATTTTTCACTCATAATGCTCTTAAAGTTTGAGCATCTGCTCAACAAGTCCCTCCTGTCCCAGTCCACAGTAGCCTCTGTCCTTGGTGGTCATTACAAGGTATTTGTTTCCTATATCTTAAGGTCTCCACTGCAATTGAGGCTGCGTGGTCACTAGTGATTTATTCTGTCCTCTATTCAAGGACTTCAGCCCTGTCACACAGTGCTATGCCTCAGCTGTTTTACATGATGCCTTCATGTTTTCATATCAGAAAAATCTGTGTAACTCTTACATATCACCAAGTTTGGCTGCCAACAGTCTTGGTTCCCCCTGGACCATAGCTTCTGTGTGCTGAAGTTGAGGAAATACTTCCAAAAAATTCTTCCTCTGTGATGCTGGTCTCTCCTAAATTACAGCTGATTTTCTTGACCGAGCTAACAAGCATCGTTTTTTTCCAACAAAATTCAGGTTATATCTCAGTGCAATTCAATTATTGTTAATAATTGATGGTTCCTTAACCCTGCTGACCAGAACCATGGCCTATTAATGGAAAATAGCACACAAACATCCCTGGTACCTTTGGTTTCCTCTGAAAAGTCCTAAGCCAAGTCTCTATCATCTTCACTGCTCTCAGCTTTATTTTCCAAGCTCATAAAATGGTATCCTATTAAGCTCTCAGTACTCAATGGCTTTTCCAGCCCAAAGTTCTTCCACAGTTCTCTCCAAATCAACATGGTCTGGTCTATCACAGCAAAAGCCCAGGAACCTAGTATTAATTTCTTTCCTTATTTGCTTTCCATTACTCTGATAAAACACCATCATCCAAGGCAACTTAGGAAAGAAAGACTTTATTTGTCTTACAGATTTCAGAATATAGGGTTGGTCAGATCAAGGAAACCAAGACAGGAAATTAGAGGCAGGAACTATATCAGAGATCATGGAGAAATCCTGCTTACTGGTTTGCTTGCCCTGGCCTTTTCATTTTTTTTCTTCTGTACTCCAATACTTCATACTTTGGGATGATACATGCCACAGTGAGTTGGGCCATTTCACAATGACCATTGATTTAGAAAATTACCAATAGGCTTGACTATAAACCAATCTCATGAGGGCATTTTATCAATTGAGATTCACTCTTTTCAGGTGAATTTAAGTTGTGTCAAGTCAGCAGAAGTAACCAACACAGAAAGAAAAAGAAAATTACCCAAATAATCATGGGTTTAGATCATATGAACCATATCTTCACTTTGGAAAATAACCATATCCTTTGTGGATCACTGTTCATTCACACAAAGCGTATGTGATCCTGAAAATATGACAGTTATTTAAAGTCACACAAAAACTCTCTTTAAAAGTTACATTTGTGAACAATTAAGAAACCATATTACATAATTTTGGATTGCAGCTGCACATTTTATTTTCTATACCAGTCTGAATTGAAGTGAATAAAATAATTTAAATCTATGTGAAAGAGTCCTAGATATATCACTCTATATAAGTATGACAAGTGATATCAATAAAGTCAAGTTGTGAAGTTTGTCTTACAGTAAATAAGTCTTTTAGGTGCAGTTAAAGTTCAGTTGATATCTTAGTTAGTGTCTTTGTTGCTAGGATAAAACACCACGACCAAAAGCAACTTGTGGAGGAAAGAGTTTATTTTATCTCATAGCAATCAGGGGAGGGTGGGTAACAGAATCAGAGCAGGAGTTTGGACAGCAGAACCTGAAGGAGAGACTATGGAGAAACACGGTTTATTGGCGTGTTTCTTACGGTCTTCTCATCCTGTTTTCTTATAAACTCAGGTCCATCAGCCCAAAGTGGCACTCCCTATAGTAAACTAGGCCCTCCCACATTTACCATTAATGAAGAAAATGATTGACAGAGTTATCTGTAGGTCAGTCCTAGAGAGGATTTTTTTTGTTTGATTGAAAGAATCTATTCAAAAATGACTCTAGATTGTGACAAGTTGACATAAAAGTAACCAGAAGTATTAATATCAATTTAAAATGTGGTAGTTAAACATTACGGAGTTGTATGATACTCACACAACAAGAACAAATACTATATTAATTCAGTATAGGTAAAATTAAGAAAGAAAGCCAGGGTCAGAGATATGACTCAATGGGTAACTAACCTTTATGCCTTCTATGGACCCAAATTCAATACCTATAATGATATATAAAGATGGGAGGAAAGAAGAAACTCCATAAATCTTTCCGTCTGAGTTCAGCACACTTGCAATGGCTTTCAAATGATCTCACACACATCTTATACCACACATACACATACACATACACACACACACACACACACACACACACACACACACACAAACTATAAGTTCAGAAACAGTTCATAAAAATTGAAAAGATTCTTGAATGTAATATCAGTTACAGAATATAGATAAGAATGCTGGCAGCTTTGAAAGAACAAATGGTTCTATTGTAAAAGAATGGGGCATTGCTATACGACTCCCAATAATATTTAGACCCCAAGACAGATAAAGCAAGGGAAATAGATGAACCTAATAGCTGTGAACAAAGTTCAAGACTATCTCCTGGCCAAAATCTGTTACATAAGTAGAAAAGCCTAAAAACAAATCAAAAATATAAAATAAAGTTGTTTTGACAAAATATGGAGAGACTGGAAATCTTTGAGCCTTAGTAGAAATTTAAAACAATATATTTTCAATGGTGAGTTGAATTAATTGTCATTCTTTATGGGATCATGTGTAAAACTACATAAAATCAAGTAATTCTTCTGTGTATACATGCCTCAAATTTTATTTTCATTTTTTATTTATTACTGTATTATTTTCAAGCATAATATAATGGAAAGAAGTCTATTTCCATCAAGAAATGATTAAAGAACAAGATACAGACAGCATACATGACAGAACGCACTACATGGTACTTGATCCAGATCTGCTAATTGCCCTTCTTCAATCACAAGCAAAGGTGTCATCATAATTCTGCTATGTGGTTCAACATGTAAGAGTGCTAAGGAAATGCTGTTAAAACTAGATTCTACTAAAGAAAGATTCCCTTTATGTGAGACATAGGAAGAGAAACAATAATGTGGCTCACTGGGTAATGGTGATCACTCCCAAGCCTGAAAACTGAAATTTGAATCCGGTACCCATATTACATAAGGGAAGACTAATATAATGATGGTGATACATACAGAAAATAGAACATGAGTTGTTGAAGTATGTTCAAAGAAGAAAGGGAGGCTTTTGTATGTGGTGGGTTTCATTGTATGAGGACAGGAATGTCTAGGAAAATTGATGATGAAGGTTGCAAAACTGTATTGGTCTTTTGTGCCATGAACTTACAACTCTTTATATCAGAATATTCATAGTATATTCTTCCATAAAATACCCCCATCAAGGAATTGATGGTCTAAGATGGTAGACAGCAAACTTCTTAGAATTAGGGATAAATATATTATTACCCAATAGTTCTTAAATTAGTACAAATTGTGTATTTTTAAATTAAATGAGTATGTATTTTGAAATCACAACCAAGAAATTTGAAGTGTGTAGTATAGATTAAACTGTACAATTTTAGATGCAGGACAGCTAAATAGAAGTAGAGGAATGGAAAGAAAACAAGAGGGAAAAACATTAGAAAGAGAGAAAGATGGAAAGAGGCAGAGGATACAGAGAATACATTATTTACAGAAGAAAAACTAGCTAATGATAGTCATGTCAAATACATCTAAGGAAAAAGAGATGGCTTTTCTTTGCCTGATTATAAATGTGCTTCCAGGTTTCTACATAGGCTGAATTCTGCTGCTATCTGAAGACTGTGCCATCTCATTGCATCTGCCATAGTACAGAATTACCTTTTGCTGGGTGGCCAGGCAGCTTGTGTTATACAGACAAACACAGTCCCCTCTGCACCATCACTACCTGCTATCCACACCTGATTGCATCCCCAGATGACTCATTCTGGTCTTGGTGGCTAAGGCTTAAGCTCTAAATCTATGTTTGCAAAATTGTCCTGAAATCCTTTAATATGAGGAAAGTAGAGCTCAACCCTCTTTGATCTCATTCTATTCTAAGACTACACAGGCATCTCTGAGAGGTTAATCACAGGTAACATAAAAAAAGAGATTTTACCACTGTTCATGGATTTAAAGGGTCATTGTGTAGAAGCAGTTGAATTAAACTCTCAGGGGCAAAAGTCAGCAGTGAAAAGAAATGGTCTATTATTCATTCAGTTCTCTCACCTTTCTAAGTACAGATTTTCCTCTTAGGCTGACTACTTCTTTGTCTATTAATAAAAGAAATTACAGAACTCCGTGTCTTTTTGATCCTTAACTACAATGCCACTCAGAATGTGCTGATTGGGCCATTGTTGAAAGGTTCTTAGCAACCCTGCTTCCTATTTGCTTCACAGAATCTGTCAAAACGTTGACTGTTGTGTAAAGTGGCTGCCATGAGGTGAGAACAACAGCTTTGAGCCTTTCTTCTACTTGCTTTCAGTTTAGAAAAACATCTTAACACATACAATCTTGTCCATCTGCCACAGGCCGGCCAGTCTGGGCCTCCTTCAACCCATGGGAGAAACGGGTCCTAGTCAGGTCGACAAGGCGTAGGCGAAGAAATGATGGCAGAGACGACATATGGAAGTACAGGATCTGAATGTATTTCTTAAAAATGACATCAGACTTTTACAGTCATTAGAAAAGAGAAATGAGAAATCTGGCAGCTCACCAGTGGAGGTACATCTGAGGCCACCTGAAGCACATTGGGTCTAAAGCAGCCACCTCTTCTGAACAGGCACTGCACCCTCCCCCTCGCCCCCCACCCCCCCACCCAAGTGATCTGGTGGAGGGGGGTGGCTGTGGACTACATGAGGCTCGAAGCTTGAATCTGAATGAATGAGTCTAAGTCTAAGTCCTAGTCCATCGAAGTTCCTGCACAAAGTGAAAACCAGGCTTAAATATTATACAGAAAACAGGGCGAATGACAAAAGTCACATAGGCAGGTGATAGTCACATCAAGGTCAGTAAGATGAGATATCCAGGTGTGAAGAGCAGTGGTGGGGCTATTTTGGTATTCCCATGCTAATTCTCTAGGTCTGCTGGAAGCAAGCACCAGGAAGTTCCAATCTAGCAATCCCTGAAAATACCCTTAAGTGAGGGAAGCCCTTAGATTACTCTCTGGTATGTAAAACAGTTCTGTCTTCTGTGGGACTGCCCTGAGAATTCTAAGTACGTTAACAGTCAGCAATGGTGCCTGACCTCGGTTGCTAAGTCTAAAGACATCCTATCTGATAAGGCAGCTTCCTTGTGAGAAATTCCAAGCTAAGGACAGTTTGGTAATAAATTATGATATACTGGAACATAGTGCTGGCCAGGGAACAACGCCCCTTTTTTAGACATTTACTAATCATTTCTTGGGGTACCTTTATGCCTGAATAAGAAGGCATGTTGACAACTGGAAAGACTAATCTGGAACACATCTGAGTTAGGAGATGCCAGCGACTGACTGAATACCCAGGAGGCACAAACTCCCTTTGAAGTCATAACGCCTCTTGTCCTTGATATGGTAGACTTTATTGGAGTAGATGAGTGGGCATGGCACCCAGCAGAATTAGTAATCCATGATGTGTGTGTGCATGTGTACATAAGTGTGTAAACCTGTGGTTCACATGTTAGTTAGTATGTTTGTGTGTAGATTGTGGGGTAGTGACTCTTGTGGGACTCTCTAGATTCTTAGCACTAGTTTGGGACTGTTTTAGCATCCACTGTCATAAATTGAGCAGACTTCCAGTTCTTTCTCTAGTGAGAAAGAAGCCACCCATGTCATATCATGTCAGTGAAAGTAAAAAGTCCCCTTTTATATATTTATACAATCAATTCTGTTTCCCTGTATAATTGATTGGAACAGCAACTAGATACAGTTTGTTGTTAAATCCAAAATCTATCACGTATTTAACTCAATTTCCCCAAGTCAGATACAAAAGATTTGTCCTAGTGGTGTCATTAGACACAGAAAACATTTTTGATTTCTTAAGCTTTTATTGTGTGTGCACACACACATGCATGCAGAGGCCAGAAAAAATATCCCATTTTTTTAATTCCCTGTCTTATTCCCCTGAGATAATATCTCTCACTATATCTAGAACTCTTATGACAAAAACCCCAACAGAACTCCCGGCCTCTGGATTCCACTGTGACAGGAAAGATATGCACATGACCACACCTGGTACTATGAATTTGAATGCAGGTTACCAAGCTTGGCCAGTACTTTTATGCATTGAGAAATTCCCCAGTTCCAAGAATAACTTCAGATAAGCATGTTCATAATGTGTTCAAAATACAGTCAAAGATGAGCAAATAATAGATTGTTCTAACAGTCAGTGACTCCCCATTCTCCCAAAACACCCCATGGATATAAGCTGTGACTCTAGAAGGCAATGCTACATCTCAAATCAACTCATGATTGAAGATCTCCACTAAAGTATTCCACATTTCCAGGATGTCTTCATGCATTAAGCTCTACCATGACATTCATCAGGGTCCTAGTGACTCATAAGTCCAAAGCAATCAATATCTCTGTTTGCTGATGAGAAACCAGTGGTTCAAACAATTTTTATGGCACAGAAGACCCTGAATGTAAAAATATGCAATTTTTTATGTTGTGACATGTGTCCTCTAAAATTAAGCAAATGTCTCTATCTTTGGAATTAATGTCAGACTTATGAATTCTGTATTCAGTTTAAAATGTAAACACTTTTTTTTTAAATTTCTTTCAAACACAGAGATTATTTGAAAAAGGAATATTCCATCTATTATCCTTTGTAGGGCTGGATTTGTGGAAAGATATTGTGTAAACTTGGTTTTGTCATGGAATATCTTGGTTTTATTGCCTATGGTAATTGAGAGTTTTGCTGGTATAGTAGTCTTGGCTGGCATTTGTGTTCTCTTAGGGTCTGTATGACATCTCCCAGGATCTTCTAGCTTTCAAAGTTTCTGGTGAGAAGTCTGGTGTAGTCCTGATAGGTCTGTCTTTATATGTTACTTGACCTTTTTCCCTTACTGCTTTTAATATTCTTTCTTTGTTTTGTGCATTTGATGTTTTGATTATTATGTGATGGGAGGAATTTCTTTTCTGGTCCAAACTATTTGGAGTTCTGTAGTCTTCTTGTATGTTCATGGGCATCTCTTTCTTTAGGTTAGGGAAGTTTTCTTCTATAATTTTGTTGAAGATATTTACTGGCCCTTTAAGTTGGGAACTTCACTTCCTTCTATACCTATTATCCTTAGGATTGGTCTTCTTATTGTGTCCTGGATTTCCTGGATGTTTTGGGTTAGGAGCTTTGAATGTTATGCCAATCTTTTCTATGATATCTTCTGCCTCTGAGATTCTCTCTTCTATCTCTTGTATTCTGTTGGAGATGCTTGGGTCTATGATTCCTGATCTCTTTCCTAGGTTTTCTATCTCCAGGGTTGTCTCCTTTTGTGATTCCTTTATTGTTCCTATTTCCATTTTTAGATCCTGAATGGTTTTGTTCTATTCATTCTGGTTGGTTGTGTTTTCTTGTAATTCTTTAAGGAATTTTTATGTTTCCTCTTTAATGGCTTCTAACTGTTGACCTGTCTTCTCCTATATTCTTTAAGGGAGTTACTTATATCCTTGTTAAAATCCTCTATCAGCATCATGAGATATAATTTTAAATGAGAGTCTTGCATTTCCGGTGTGTTGGAGTATCCAGAGCTTGTTATGGCGTGAGAACTGGGTTCTGATGATGCCAAGTAAACTTGGTTTCTGTTTCTTATGTTCTTGGCCTTGCCTCTTGTCATCTGGTTATCTTTGGTGTCAGCTTGTCTTGCTGTCTCTGACTGTGGCTTGTCCCTACTGTAAGCATGTGCATCAGCACTCCTGGAAGACCAGTTCTCACCAGAAGGAATTCAAGTATGGAGAGCTGAGGCACGTGGTCAGCTCCAGGGTACAGATAGAAACCAGAAGGATCCTGTTCCAGTCTGTTCCTTGGTTTCTATGTCCTGATGGCTCTGGGCAGGTCCATCTTGGGGCAGGAATATGAGCAGAAGTGGTAGTCTCACCTATGCTCTCATGTGTGTCAGCAATCTTGGGAGACCAGCTCTCTCCTGGTGGGATTTGGGTATGAAGAACTGTGGCACAGGGTCAGCTTCCATTTCCAAAATGTCGCAAGATTATGACTAATTTTTGCAACCAAACAGTATACTCTATGGGAAAATAAATCATGAGGACTTCCTGCCGTCTGGTACATGGACATACCATTTGATATTCTCCAGTAAAAACTTGCTGTTAGGATTCTGTGACAATCTCTAATTTACTATACAAGCTTGAGTTCTTCTTGCAATATGTCTTAGCATAACTTGACATGGCAGGTAGGTAGTAGAATACTTAACTGACTTGATAAGAACTTGATGTTTATCAGAGATTTTACACAGTATATTTTTTAGGGGGTGGGGTTTTATTATTCGATATTTTTTTTATTTACATGTCATATGATTTTTCTTTTCCCAGTTTTCCCTCCCAGAAACAAACAAACAAACAAAAACAACAAGAACAAACCCCCACTGGCTCCCTCCTCCCCATGCTTGCCACCCCACCCTCTCCTACTTATTGGCCCTGGCATTCCCCTACACTGGGGCACAGAACCTTCACAGGGGCAAGAACCTCTCCTCTTATTAATGATTGATTTTGCAATCCTCTACTATATACATGCTGCCAGAACAATCAATCCTACCATGTATACTCCTTGGTTGATGGTTGAGTCCCTAGGAGCTCTGAGGGTACTAGTTAGTTCATATTGTTGTTCATCCTAGGGGGCTGCAAACCTTTCAGCTCCATTGGTCCTTTCTCTAACTCCATTGAACTGTACTCAGTTCAATGGATGGCTGTGAGCCTCTACATCTATATTAGTCAGGTACTGTCAGAGCCTCTCAGGAGGTAGCTATATTAGGCTGGCTTGTCCTTCCTTCAGTCTCTACTCCATAGTTAGTCTCTGCAACTCCTTCCATGGGTATTTTGTTCCCCTTTTAAGAAGGAATGAAATATCCACATTTTGGTCTTCCATTTTCTTGAGTTTCTTGTGATTTGTGGATTGTTCTTCCTGTATCCAGAACTTCTGGGTTAATAGCCACTTATCAGAGAGTGCATACCATGGGTGTTCTTTTGTGATTGTGTTACGTCACTCAGGATGATATTCACCAGATCCATCCATTTCCCTAAGAATTTTATAAAGTCATTGTTTTTAATAGCTGAGTAGTACTCCATTGTATAGATATACCACAATTTCTGTATCCATTCCTCTGTTGAGGGACATTTGGGTTGTTTCTAGTTTCTGGTTATTATAAATAAGGCTGCTATAAACATTGTGGAGCATGTGTCCTTATTACATGTTGGAGCATTTTCTGGGTATATGCTCAGGAGTGGTTTAGCTGGGTCCTCTGGTACAACTATGCCCAATTTCTGGAGGAACCGCCATACTGATTTCCAGAGTGGTTGTACCAGCTTGCAATCCTACCAGCAATGAAGTAGTGTTCTCTATCTCCACAACCTCTCTAGCATCTGCTCTCACCTCAGTTTCTTATCTTAGCCAATCTGACTGGTGTAAGGTGGAATCTCATATTTTCTAATTTGTAATGAAGTAAGTAAACTCTGATCTGAGCATCATGCACATTGTAGTCAACCACTACAGAGCTGTAGTGTAGCAGCCAGGGGAAAGGAGAATTCAAGCTTGTCCGTGAGTAAATGTTTTTAGCTTGGCAGAGGCAGGCTTGGTGGCAGTTGTGACTGGGAGAACAGAGAGGCCTTCTTCAAAATAATTAAGCTGCAGCTCTGTAGTCAACTGCAACTCTGTAGTTTTCCATGGTTCCCCATGGCAGCTCTGGATGAATGAGACAGTCCATGGTTCTAAAGAGTATATTTATTGGTTGGTCATGGTGAAAAAAAAAAATGGATATGTAACATACCGAAACATACCCACTTCTAAAGGTAGACCTGAGATTAAATACCTTTTGCAAGGAGGAATATCTAGGAAGGGAAGCTTAGGAGCTAAGCCCTCTGGGCTTCTAGGTACCCCATTCACATGGGCTTACATGATCATAGAACATGCCTCTTTTATGTGAGGAGTATGACCCATGTTCCAAGCCAAGAGTCTGGCAGAGTATAGGGAGTTGCCTAAATCTCAGGTGTGTGTCCACTGAGTCTCTGGGTCTCAACTTGCTCTATCTTACCAAACATCCTGACATGGTTTTATGTCACACCCTGCAACAGCCCCCATAGAACATAAGGTTCTGTAGATTCACTGGCTTGTATTCTAATTCACTGTTTGATCCCAATGGTTCAGTAAAACTGGCCATGATCTTAAGCTCTTGTTTCTTAACCTACACCGAGGTCCACTGAGCAGGTGAAGGTGTGGAAGTATTAAACAACAGTAACACAAACAACTACTGGTTCAGCCTCAGACATATCCCTAGCCATGTCTTGATAAGAATGTGATGTTTGCAGATGCACTGGGTCACAGTTTCAAATCCAGACTCATTGGTTACGTCTCTCCTTCCAGAGATTCATTCATACACTTAACTTCTCTCCACTGTGCACTGATTTCAACTGCATAGTATTTTTTTCATGTTTATCTTTATTTTCTAGTTTAAGCAGAAGGTAATTTAGGCACTTACACTTGGATTCATTTTCCTAAAACTCATATAATATTTCTAGAAGAAAGGTAAGTTTTAGTCTCTAAATTCAAGGGAATCTGTGATTCTACAGTTCTTCAGTATGAGGCTATACAGAGAATTTGCCAGTGGAAGCCACACTTTTACCTTTTGTCACCAATAGACTGCATTTCTTGTGAATGAGGTCCTTATCTTCAACTCTTTTGAATGTATGGTCTTATTCAGTATTGTCGTCTAAACACACAGAGACGTAACCAATGAGTCTGGATCTGAAACTGTGACCCAGTGCATCTGCAAACATCACATTCTTATCAAGACATGGCTACGGATACGTCTGAGGCTCAACCAGTAGTTGTTTGTGTTACTGTTGTTTAATACTTCCATACCGTCACCTGCTCAGTGGACCTTGGTGTAAGTTAAGAAACAAGAGCTTAAGATCATGGCTAGTTTTACTGAGCCATTGGGATCAAACAGTGAATTAGAATTCAAGATCTTGAAAGGCAGAAAAAGTTATAGGTACTAATGGAGCATATGTTACACTTTTTGTTGAAAAAGCATAATATAGGAGGCAGAATTCCACGTAAAAAAAAAAGAAAAGGAAAAAGTATCATGCTTTATCATGAGTCTGTAAGTCTATCACTTACTACATAAATTTGGGATTCTTCATCTGTCAGTGTGATTTATATATCTCAGTAATGTTCTCAGAATCAGAAGCAAAAAGCAAAATATAAATTTAACTCTTCCCTTCTCTACGGTATGGAGTTTTGTAAATAAAAATTATGAGAGAAAGATATACAATGGAAAAATTGGAGGGTTTTCTGTGTGTGTGCGTGTGTGTGTGTTTGTGTGTGTGTGTGTGTGTGTGTGTATGTGTATTTGTGTGTGTGTTTTGGATACTTTTCTTTTCTTTTTTTTCTTTTTTTTTCTTGATCTCTTTTTCAAACACATGTAGGAAAATGTTTAATTGACCAGGAATCTGTGTATTGTATCTCCAGTTGCTTTTTCCAGCGGTCAGTCAAATACTTTCATTGGTTATTGCCTCGGAGAGCACAAGTCCTGAACATATGCTCCCAGGTACATTTGGCTAATGAACCTGGGATGGGGAAAACCCAGTGATTGCACTGAGTCTGGTGCCTTCATTTTCTACCTTTCATTCTCTTTTTCTCCTCAGAAAAAGGCAGCCTTCTAGGGCCTAGTGTTCTACTTAAAATCCTAAGTCCATAGTCTTCATTCCCCAACTTCTCCTCTCGTGACCTCACACTACAGCTGTTACCCCTCCCCTTTTTACCCCTAGGGCCATATTCATGGAAACTAGGGACTGTTCTTGTGCTGCAGAGCAATTACCAATCTGTAATCTAGCTATGGTAAGTCTATTTAAAGAGACTCACTTATTCTTTCCTGCAAAAGTACACATGAGAAAACATCACAAATCATGGCCTAAGGAGATGGCTGAAGAACAAGGGATCAAGAAGCAGACATGGAAAGACCAGTTGACATCTAATAAGCATGGTTGTAACACATGATGTGAAATTCCCAAAGAGTAGATAAATTTATTATGTTGAAAATAAACATAACATTTATTGAGTATTATCCTAGAATCCACATGAAGTCAGATAGAGGAGTGTGTTTCTCTGATCCTATGGTAAGATGGGAGACAGAAGAAGGGGTTTTCCTGGAAGTTCATGGATTTACTAGCATGTGCTATGCAATAGTAAACAAGAGACTGTGCCTGAAACAAGGTGCAAGGTGAGGACCAACAGCTTAGGCTGTCTGCTACCATCCACATTCATACTGTCGCCCACAGCAAACACACATACTTAAAATGCAGCATTATATTCATTACTTCACTCTTGCTGTGATAAAATACTGTGACCAAAGCAACTTATAGAAGAAATATTTTCCTTTGGCTTATGGTTCCAAAAATAGACAGAGACAGACCATAATGATAGGAAGGCATGTTAGTAGCTTGCTGAAGCAGTATGCTACCTATATTTTTATCTGTACACAGGAAGCAGAGTTCAAAAGCAGGAGATAATCCTTCAAATCTATCCCTGTGGTATACTTGCGCCAACAAGACTGTGCCTTGTAAACATTTCCTAACCCCCATAAACAGCACCACAAATGGGTGACCAAGTGTTCCAATACATGATTTGATGGGAAACCTTTATTATTCAGATCACAAACCTCACACAGACACATGAACACACACATACTCTTTCATGCGTGAACACAAGGCACTCATGTACATATGCACTCACACACTCATGCACATACACACACCCATGCACACAGACACACCTTCAAATGCATGCACAGACACACGTATACACACACACATTCACACACACTCTCCCACACATATAATCACAGACAAGCTCACACACAGTGCTTTTTCCCCATGTTTTCCCTCTGTTTCTTCTACTTCTGACCTGTGATAGCAGTCCTACTATTGGCCTTGCCTGGTGTGATGTACTTCTTCTTGCCCCTGCAGTAATCTGTCATTCCAGTGACATTTTTCCACATGCTCTGTCATTATATTTTCTAGCACCACAATTCATCTTGAAACAAACGACGCAATGCAGTGGTCTACTGTCTGGAGCATCTGGCTTGCACTGAAGTAGTAGGCCAACTGCTCCACCATGGTGCTTTCTCTTAGCTACGTTCGTGAACAGTGAAAGCGTCACCCTAATCATTATAGTTTTATTATGAGGATATAAGATAAATGGTCAATATTTGATGTCTTGTAGGACTATAACATTACAAAGCTTGCTTTTTGAAAATAAAGTAAATACATGAATTCTCATGGAAGTTAAAACCAGTTCAAAAGCAAGAAAAATGTCGGATGATCAGACAAATAGAGACAACCTGGTATATTCACAAATGCCTGCTAATAGGAGTTAAGAGAGATAAAAGGTATCTTTGTTGTTTGGGGTTTTTATTTCTTTTATTAGATATTTTCTTTATTTATGTGTCATATGATATGTCCTTTCCCAGTTTCTCCTCTGAAAAAAAGAAAAATAAATAAATAAAAAAAAGTAAAACAACAACAACAACAAAAACCCTGTTCCCTCCACACTACCCCTGCTCACCAACCTACCCTCTCCTGCTTCCTGGCCCTGGCATTTCCTTACATTGGGACCTAGAACCTTCACAGAGCCAAGGGCCTCTTCTCCCATTGGTGACCTACTTGGCCATCCTCTGCTACATATGCTGCTGGAGCCATGAGTCCCACCATGTGTACTCTTTGGTTGGTGGTTTAGTCCCTGGGAGCTCTGAGGGTACTAGTTAGTTCATATTGTTGTTTGTCCTAAGGGTCTGCAAACCCTTCAGCTTCTTGGGTCCTTTCTGTAGCTCCTTTATTGGGGACCTTGTACTCAGTCCAATGGATGGCTGTGAGTCTCTAATTCTGTATTAGTCAAGTACTGTGAGAGTATCTCAGGAGAGACCTATTTCAGGCTCCTGTCAGTCAGCACTTGCCAGCATCCACAATAGTGTCTGGATTTGATGATTGAATATGGGAAGGATTCCCAGATGGAGCAGTCTCTAGATTGTCCTTCCTTCAGTCTCTGCTCCATAGTTAGTCTCTGCAACTCCTTCCATGGGTATTTTGTTCCCCCTTTTAAGAAGGATTGAAATATCTACACTTTGGTCTTTCTTCTTCTCTAGTATTATATATTTCTCTTATTTTCTGTTATCAGAAAGTACAGGGAAACTCTCTAGTCATATAAGACTTCATACAGGACTCTTTTGTTTATAAGACAAATGGGTAAACATAGTCATGTCCATATGTTGAGCATATAAATACTTAACTTTTACAGATATATGCATCTTGCTTTTGATGTTAATTCTTCTAAAACCCTGCTTTTGTTTTTAAGGAAGAGGTTTGCTATTTGCAAACCTCTAGGCTGACAAAATCCCAGCATGGGGAGGGGAGAGAGTTACAATGTTTCACCTATACCTGAAGAGTAATTGATGGCTGCTGGGAATGGGACCATCGGTTTTCTTTAATTGTTTGACCATTTGTGGGTCTACCCCTCTCCAGTGAAAGATACATATTCAAGAGTATATTGGTAGCAGAAGATGGTGGTCTAAAAGTTATAGATGGCTATAGTTGTGTGGATTAGGAAGGGGGTGGGTATAGGAGGGGTAGGAATAAGGGTTTAAAAAAAACATATGTGTCTGTGGCTAGAAGAACACTCTGTTGATGCAAACTTTGTTTCTAGCACTCACGCTGAGCAGCTCCAGAACCAGAGCATTCAACATCTACTTCTAACCTCTGTTGGTGATTGCATTCTTATGCCACACATGCACAGAATTGTCAGAAAGCAAAATGCTTCCTCCTGTACTGACAAAGTTTCTTTGCAGATAGCACACATTCAGATAGCAACTGGTACTATAATTCCATTTGTCTATCTATTAGCATCTACTGTGTTTTCCTGCAGGACTCAGGAAAAGCCGCATGTCAACACATTTATAGTAAATTGGGGTGCAAAAACAAGATGAAGATATCTCAACACAAGGTCAACAGAGACATTGAAGAAACACCAAGAAGAAAATTATATCAGACAAGGAAATCCCTGTGGGTTTCTAAAGGAAATGAGACTTTAAAGAGCCTTAGAAAATGTAGAGACACTGTTCACCCTGTAATTTCTTACACATCTCCCACCTAAACTAAGGAGATGTGCTACAAACACAGGATATGAAGACATCAAGAGTTTCCGTTAGAGCTTCATATAATTTCATAGTCAGGATCTCAGAGCCGAGTGGGTATTGTTCATTTAGAGATCGTTTGCTGAGGGTCAGAGAGGTCAAGAGACTTGCTAGGGGTCATATAGATAATTAGCTCCTTCCCAGAGACGGGCTCTTGCCTCTTAATGCCACAGTATGAGGCGGGAGCTACAGTCTGCAGCAAATGTGAAAGGGCTGTCACATAAAGGCATGTATTTTGGGGACACAATCTCATCTTAAAATCTTTCAAGTCTTCGTGCCTCCAAATATGCTAGGGAATAGATTCACTTCTCTGTCCCCATGTATTCTTCAAAGGTTAGAATGCAATTGACCTCTGAAAGCTTATTCACAGGGGACAGCAATGTATCAGTGCCAAAAAGCCAGCTCACCTGTGGGGTTATTCAGGCAAGAACTCAGAGACTAAAAGCAAGGTTGGAAGAATTTTTCAAAACGCCAGAAACTTAGACAACAAGTAGTGTGACTTGACTTGTTAGATTCTTTTACTATTCTTTCCTTACCATGTGTTAGCACAACAGATGGAGGACCATGGAAGGTCATTGTTAGTGTTTCTTCATTCACTCACAAAGAAGCTGGAAATACAACATTAGTTTTGTGTACTGTGCCTTTATATGGGCTCAGAAAAGTGGATGAGTGTGGTGTATTTGTCCTTCTGTGAATGTGTGTGTGTGTGTGTGTGTGTGTGTGTGTGTGTGTGCTTGAATGTATTCAGGTGCATATTAACATGCATGCATATGTGCATGAACATGTGTGGAAGTCAGACATGAACTCAAATCTTGTTCCTCAGGAGTTGTCACTTACATTTCTGAGACAAGATCTGTTTCTGGGTCTTGGAACTCTTCAATTCAGTTTCTCAGGCTTGACAGTGAGCCACAGATCTGCTACTGTCCCCTTCCCCAGCATCTACTAAAAGCTCTTCACATTTGGCCTTTTCACATGGGTTCTGAGGGAAGGAAACCAAGTCCAAACACTTTTAAGGCTAATTCAGTCAGATAGACCCAAGTATACCTTTACTAAGGAACACCTATATTGACCTATCATTTGGGATACAAGTGTGAATACTCACTGAACTAACATGTCACTCAACCTTTTGAGAAAGATCAAGTTTACTAATCCTTCACAAGTAATGTCTCTTAAGTTTGGTAAGAAGACAAATGAAACTTTAAAGTCTTATCAGCTTTGTCAAATTTGGCTAGCTTTATGGCCATGGCACTTTAAGTTGTACTTGGCTCGCTGTTCTCTAGCACGCTACACATTCTCTCTCTCCTCTTGCTGGCATTGATCTGCATTTGTTTCAATTACAGCTTTTGTAAGACTCTGGCGAGCCTTAGTTTACTGGGGGGACTCCCTGAGTGAACAATGCAGAGCCTAGAATCGATGCGAAAAGCAAGAGGAATTTATTGTTCCAACAAGTTGGGGTCGCCCTGCTCATGGAGAGAGAACAACGCCTCATAGCCTGCCTTTATACAATTCTCCAGGCTGCAGCCATTAGGCACAATGCAATTGGCAGAACAGTGTGACTTTTAAACTGATTGGTCTACAGGGAATGAAGTGGGTGAGGAATGTGTCTATGAGCTCCGGTGGTTGGTTCCTCCTCCCTGTGGTCTGAGAAATGAAATCAGCCCCTCCCTTCCGGAGGGGAAGGGTGTCTATGTTCTTTATGACCTTTCGCTTCCAGGAGGGGAGTGGTCTCATGGAATTTTCTAAAGTTCCTGAGCTGACCTCTTCAGTTTGACCATATGTAACTGTTATCTTGGGCTCATTTGGCTTTTGTACCCTCCCAGATACATCAGTGCAAACACTTGCAAACCAATAAGCGTAGTTTCTCTTTGCATTAGAAATACAATAATTAAGACACAATAATTATCCAAATACCTCTGAACTGTGGGAAACCTAAAACGTATAAAGTGTATAAAGTAACTGTATACTTCCTGAACTTAAGCATTTTGCTATAGGTCTAACAGCATGCAAGACCATCCTAAACACAAAACAGAGTAGACATTCAGAAAGATGAATGGATAAATGTGAATTAGAAGGCAAATGTATGTGGTAGTTGTTATTTGTGTTTTAAAATATACAAGACAGGTGTCGATATTTTCTAACAATAGAGACCATTGTTATATAACAGAGTTTTTGGTGGCCATCAGAAGCTTCTGGAGTTTGGGTGGGGCTGAACAACAGTCTGAGAAAGGGGGTAGCTCATATAAAGAGATTTTATGGACTTTGGAAAGAGTCCAGTTAGTAAAGTGCTTGCTGTGAAAGCATGAGGATTTTATGTTTAGCCTAGAACCTATCTCAAAAATCTAGTGTGATGTGCAATTATAATCTCATCTCTGGGAAGGCAGAAAGAGATGGATCAGTGAAACTTATTGGCCAGGCAGTCAACTACACTTCATAAATTCTGGGCCTTCAAAAGGTCTCAATAGCCAAAATGATACCTGAAGTTGACTTCTGGATTCCACACACACTTGCACATATCTGCATCAAAACATCAAAACACACACACATGCACACGCACACACACATGTACAGAGAGAAAGAGAGAGGAAAGAGAGAGAGAGAGAGAGAGAGAGAGAAATATACACACAAATCCCTTAAGGCAATTAGTGAGAATGAAGCCATGTTCATATATTTAAAGAACTATTCACTAGCACTATTTCCACTCAACTCTACAAGTCTCATGTCTCATATCTTTAGCAGAATCACAAGTTGTAGATCAGTGGTTTTGTAGGTCCCTGGAAAGAAACACCAACTAAACAAAGTGAAACCAACAAAGTAAGACAGTAATTTCAGTCATTCAACATACTTATTTATTTTAAAAATCCATGTGAGACACCGCTAAGAATCTTCAGAGGGCAAGAATGTTTACATTCTGGTATCTGTATTTGTCTCGGGATTTGTATGTACATGTGCTCTGTATATACAGAAACAACTGCATATGTATTCAAGGGCATGTGCAGGCCAGAGAACAAGTACAATGTTTCTCACCCACTCTCCATCTTAGTTCTGAGAAGGTTACTCACTAATGTGGAGACCACCAAGCAAATGATGCTGGCTGCCCAGTGAGCTTTAGGGGCACAGTTGTTTTGGATTTTGCATCACTAAAATTAAAAATGCATGCCAATCTTCCTGACTTTTTTATGTGGATTCTGGCAATCAAACTCAGGTTCTTTTAATTGCAAGTTCAGCATGTTACTAACTGGGTATTCTCCTCCAGCTCTTTTCTTAGTAATTGCTAGATAGAGAAACAGTTTTGTTAACAGCAGAACTTTAAAATTCAACAAGATTTTAGCAATGGATGGAAATAGAAGTAAACCTCATTTAGTTGTCACATCAAACCCGCTAGGTCTGTGAGTCGAAATTCAGTTACAATGACATCCATTCAAAGCACGTGTCACCTTCTTCAAAATCAATTAATAAAGTGCATCAAGTTAACAAAATTATATATCTTTGCCAACCAGTACCCTAGATATTAGTTACTTCTAGTTACTTCTCATAACATTGCTAGGTTGTGAGACACAGCTTCTAGAAAGGCCAGCAGCTGCTTTGAGAGCTGACAGTTATCTTTATGTGACCACTACCCCAGAAGCCATTCTCTCTTTGTAAGGTTGAAGGCAATCTGTGAATTCCAACCTTGTGAGATGTACCTCAAAGGATTGCTATTAAGTTAGAAAGTACTCAGTGCTGTAACTAAACATGCTGGGCACTACAAATGTTAATACAACTTATTCATGTCCTTTATTAACCATTAATTTATTCTTTTATATAATGATTTTATAAGTACATGTGTTGTGACCTATGATATGTGCTAGCAATACTTCAATTTGTTAAAACCGAAAAACTTAAATCTCACTCATAGGAAAATAATAAAAATGAAAAATAGACAGTGGTGATGTATGACTTTGATCCTAAAAATCAGGCAGAAGAGACAGGTTGATCTCTGTGAATTTGAAGTCAGATTCTGGTCTACAGAGCTAGTTCCAGGACAGCCAGAGTTAGACAAAGAAACTCTGTCTTGGGCGGAGGGGGGTGGGGTGGGGTGGAAGGCCAGTGAAATGGGTCTGGCTTATAACTTATTCAGTAAAGTGTATGTATTACAAGCATAAAAAAAAATCTGAGTTTGGGCTCCAAGATCCAGAAAGAAAGAAAAGAAAGAAAAGAAAGAAAAAAGAAAGAATTAGAGAAAGAAAGAAGAAAGAATTAGAGAAAGAAAGAAAGAAAGAATGAAAGAAAGAAAGAATGAATGAATGAATGAAAGGAAGGAAGAAGAAAGAAACAGAGAATGAAAGAGACAAAGAAAGAAAGATGCTGAGTTTCATGGCCTGTTCTTATAATTCCAGTGTTGGGGAGACAAAGGCTGGTGGAGCCCTGTGTGTCCATTCCCTAACCTGCCTACTTTTGTTAGTGTGTCGCAGTCCAATGTGTATGTACAACTGAACATATACACAGGAACCTACACATGTGAGTATACAGGTGGCACACACAAATATGTTAAGAAATACTAGTCATAATTCTAAAGCACTGTGTTAGATAACGGAGAATGATGGTGTGCATTAATCATAGAACAGGGAGAAATTTAAATAACTATGAGTTGAGACATTTTAGGGACAGAGAGCATGACTAATGCATCCAAGAGCAAACATTATTGTTTTAGGAAGGAGCATATGCAGTTACCTGTGGATGGAGTTGAATGGGCATTGTGAAAAATCAAGCAAGGAATTGTCACAGCAGGCACACAGAGGACTAGAGAGAAGGAGTAGTGACATCATTACAAAATACAATGAGGTCAAAGATGAAAGAGGAGAACTGAGTGCAAAACTGAGAATCTTGACAGCTGATGCTGTTTACATACGGCAGTCCCAGCTGTCCTGTGAAAGCAGACTGCACAAGCGCAAAACTCCTAACGAAGGCCAGGGCAGATATGCAAAGGGCTAAAAAGCTCAGACACTGTCTACATCACAGATGCACAAAGAGTAAGATGTAAAGGAATAAGCCGCAGTATCAATAAAGATTGAAAGTCTATGACCTAAGTCTGTGTAAACAAAGTTATCTGCCAGTGTCTGCAGACAACCATGTCAGAAGTTTCATGTTTGTTCAGGGCCTGTAGTTCCCTAAGATCATTGTCAATTCTACACGGCTACATTCTACATGCTACATCTATAATTTACTCAAATCTCTACTTCATTGAAAAACAAGTAACCAATTGGTTTTTGTAGTCAATGTATCATAAATACCAAAATAGGAAAGATTATCTGTGGCTCCACACTGTTAGAACACAACAGAAATGACTTTGTTTAAAGTTTGAAGCTTTTATTATCAAGAACTCAAGACTCAAATCTGTCTCCATACTCCAAAATTGCCTGTGACCTCTAGCATATAATACATGGGAAGCTATTATCAAAATGCACTCCAATTCTATAGAATTATAATTTCTAATGTGAGGCCTTAGGAATCCATGACTTTAATGCATACCAAAATTTTGAGACTATTTCAGACCAAAAGGATAATGCCAAATGATTCAGATGAAGCCACAGGAGTTTCCTCAAGGGTCACTATAAATGTATTTTATTATTGCTAAAGTTTCAGTCATCATTTTATTAATACTTTAAGTATGTAAATTCATAGAATAAATCTCTATGAAGTCCTTTGCCTCACTACTAGCAACTGTGGCCATTTAAACAGTTTAACTTACATAGACATTTTCTCTGAACTGAAATATTCCCTTCCGGCAGGAATAAGGGTGGCTCCTTAAGACTCAAGCAACAAACAACTCACACATTCTCAGGGCATTCCTAAATGTTATAGGACTCACAAGGTTTCATCTTCAAATGAGAGGGCATGGAGAAGAGATACCACTAACATAGTGAGCTGTTTACATTTCATTCAGGGAGTTTCCGCAGTCCAGATTTTGTGAGCTTCACTTGTTCTGGAGTAATCTTTTTCTGTGGGACAGCTACCTTTAAGCCACCCATTTTTCTTTAAGTAATCTCTCACACAAACTTCTCTAAGCAACCCTGATAGCTCACTGGTTCACCAAAGTAGACTTGAATGGAATGATTAATTTGGGCAGACTTCAATGTCCTATCTGCGGTCAAGTGACATTTGTTCACATTTCTCCCAGAAAAGTCAGTCTTCTATTTTGTCCTCTAATGAAGAGGGATAATAATAATAGACCAAATGAGAAGATTATAGACATCAACACAACACTACTATTTCCACATTAGAAACAATAACCTGTTTAACATTACATATTTCTTTTGTGAAAAAAAAATCACCCACGAGAAAACATCTTTTCAGTATAATTTATATAAAACCCTTACAATAACTTTCAAAACAGGTGCTATGTATATGCTATAACTCAGCCATTTCCTACTTCCAGAAACCTGTGAATTATCATTTAAAACAATCAATTTTAAAAACTCTCAGGACCCAACCAATTTGATGGAGACTAGTAATGCTATATGAAATGTAACTCTTGGCAATATACAACTGTAAGAGGACACAAACATCTGACAACTGAAGTTACAATATGTTTTTATTCATTAATGAAGCTAGAGACCAAGCTTCAGCCAGCAAACTCTTCATGGTTGCTCCCACACTCTTCTTCTGCCCTTCTTGCTAGGAAGTACATGTAATCCAAGAGTGTACAACTGAGAGCCAATCTGTAGGTGGGTTTCCCACCTTCTCCGAACATCTACCTACAGGAAGTGAGTTGATAAGAGCCTTATCTAGAAATGGACCTTAAAGCCATGCATAGTCAGAGTTACTGAGTTCATAATCATGGTTTGGTCTGAAACAGCACATGGTAGGAATAGCAGCTCTAGAGCAGACCCATAGTGCCTCCGTCCTGCTTTACTTTGGATTCAGAATTCATCAACACTGGTTTACACTTTAAAGACGCAATACATAGATTGGTACTGATGGCCTATGAGGTCAAGTAATAGCTCCTGATGTCATCTGTGGTATATCCAGAAGGTAAACCTGAAATGATACCCCTTTCTTTCTCTGTTTATTTGTTTTTCCCTCTTTAATGATATAGTGAGATAATTACCTTGCCATGAACTACTTATCATGATGTGAGACCTTGTCTTAGCCCAAACTATCAGGTCTGATAGCTCTCAGACTGAAAAATCCAAGACTTAGAGTGAAGTAAACTTTGTCTTTCTAATTTGATTTCCACAAGTACATGGTGGACTATCACACTCCTCAATCTTCATCTCTAGTTATTGAAAAAAAAGTCTATAATTGTAAATATTAATGCATGAAACAGAAAGAAAACATTTTGTGAAAAACCATCACTTATGGAGTTGAGAACTAGGCATGACAATCTATCTACATTCTAAGTGAAGTAAATCAGTCTGTGACTTTCATGGGCTTCCATGATGGAAGATGGAAGCCATTTTCTGACAACCATCCAGAGATCAATTCATTGTTTTACGTCTGGGACAGAACACTGTGATTAATTTTTCCCAAGCAACTTGCTAGTATGGCTTACTAAATATATCAAGTGATCGCATCAGATATTGTATTGTTTAATTGTCTCCTTTATTAAAAGTTATCTGATAAAAAAAAACAACTTTAAAAGTGAGGATTGGGGGTGATGAGATGACTTCATGGTTAAGAGCCTTTGCTAAACTTATAGAGGACCACAGTTCAGTTTCTAAAACCTGTAACAGGCAATTCACAACCATCAGTAACTTCAGCTCCAGGGAATTGAATGCTATCCCTAGTTAGATGGGCACCAACAAAGATATAATAAGACACATACGCGCGCACACACACACACACACACACACACACACACACACCAAAAGTAAATAAATAAATAAATAAATATAAAATAAATACTCCACAAAATTGAAAACTATAATATACAAACAAAAAACCTAATAACACACAATAAATGCTACAAGTGGCAGTAAGAAACAATACATGGACAAATGTAAGATTGAGGGTTTTTTTTCTGTTGGTCATCTACTACTAGGCATGGGGCCCTGAAGGGTAATTAACATATTCACTGACACTCCATTTGGGAAACTCATTTTTCCTTTGCAAGTGGCTGTCCCTTGGCCATTATCAGTGAAGATTCTTCTTGTGTAGATGGGAATTAACAGAGACCTACGACTGTCCAGTGTGAAGAGAGTGAGAGGACTTGGGAGCACTCAGTACAATTGGGATATGTCTTTATCAAATCCTCCTCTCTGGAATCTCTGCAGAAGACAAAACAGAAAAATCTGTAAGAGCTAGAGAGGGATGGATGACTCCAAAAAATAGTATCTTTCAGACACAGTGGGATTGATGCACATGTGAATGTACAAAGACTGCAACAGAATCTGTACAGGTATAAATCATGAGACCCCCTTCTGAGAAGGGGAAACAGACACAGGCTGACACCCCTAATGAGAAAAATTAATCTTCCCTAAGGGGATTATTTTGGCTCACAGTTTGAGAGTACAGTTTATAATGGCAGATTAGATATTCAGCCAGGAAGCAGAGAAAGTTTATCCTGGTTTTACCCAGTCTAGGAACCCTACTGAGAATGGTGCTGCCAGGGAGGCATCAGCAATGAGAGCTGGATACATTGGCCACGTGGGATAACAGGATTCTGGGAATTCTTCCCTGTTCAGTCAATTCCAGAGAATTCTTCACAACAGTTTGATTTGGGGCTAGCTTTTATTTGTTTGTTTGGCATTTTGTTTATTTTGTTGTGTTTCTTATATCAAAGCAAATGACCAAACAGATCTTTCCATGTCATGCTGCCTTGCCATGCTTGAATTTTTATATATCAATAATAATGGCCATCCAAAAATTCTGTTAAGCTGGTAAACCAACATGGTTTGAGTGGGAGATATTTTCACTGTCCTATTCCTCAATTGTAATGTCCCCAGCCCAGGACAGCATAGGAAAAGGACTATCTGATTTACCATTACCTTCCTCAAATCCCACTACTTTTGCAGTAAGAGAGTAGGGAGTGGATAAAAGCTACATTAAGATTAACATGTGAAATAAGCCTCCTAGGCAAGATACAAGAGAAGCCCCTCCCACCGAAGTTTACCATCACAAAAGCATCGAGCCCAAGAAAACAGTTGGTAGTGCACAAATGTGGGTAGAGTCTATGCAAATATCACAGTTAGAGCCCAGAGTCACCACCTGGAACATTTCTTTTCTGTCAGCTCACTACTCCCATTCTCACGACTGTTTTTCTTTCTTTGCCTAAGGACTCAAGAATTTAGGAATTCCAACAGACGCCCTGGGACACTTGGCAAGGGCTTTGGGACTGAGAACCACACCTGTAAGATTCTCAGTTAACTCAGACATCCTAAGTTCGCTGCTGGATCTGTTTCAAAACTTATTTTTCCTGTTTGCACTGCCATGGACACTGATTTCTGAGTAAGTTCATTGTAAGGGAATGAAGATACTTGAAGTATTCCTTTAAAGATGTGTGTCACTCATAACTCATTCATGAACCAGTGGAGTTTGCATGCTAGTGCAAAGCTGTTTCTAATGAAAATGGAGAGAAAGATTTTGTTTGGGAGGTAATGAAGAAATTTCCTATGTGCCTAATTGGGTTACCTGTAAGAAAACAATTAAGTATGAATCCAAATACTAACAAAATTATGTTTATGTCAAGAAATTCACTCCAATCTTCCTGTATCTCTGGGTTATCTCTTCTAAATATCTGATCAAAAGTAACATTTTGTCTTGTCTAGATACTTCAGGGGAAACAATCGTCACTTTTGTTGTGTTCCTGAATTTATTTTTAACACACCATGGTATATGTGTGTATGGGGGAGAGAGGGTTGTATTCATGTGATACATGCACTTGAGTGTATGATACACACACAGCTGGGCACACATGCAGAGGCCTGTGCTATTATTTTCTTCCTCTCTTGGTGTCTGCCTTGTTGCCTTGACACAGAACATCTCAATGAGTCAGTAGCTCATTCTTTCATCCAGAAGAAAGCTCCATGTATGCACCCTCTTTGCCTTCCAATGCAGAGGTTACATGTTCAACTTTCACATGAGTCCTAGGGGCCAAACTCAGGTGCTTGGAATGGTACCCCTCATCCACTGAGCCATGCTCTTGACCTTGATCACTATTGATGAATTACTCACTTTTGATCAGGTACTCCCAGCAAGATGCAATTGAATGTAGGTAGAAAGAGAGGGAGAGACGGGATAGCAGAAAGGAGAGAGACAGACAGAGTGCATGTGCAAAGACTGAGTAAAACAGAGCAAGAGAAATCCCAAATCACAACTTGGGATTAAGAGAGAATATATGTATGACAGCATGAAAACAAGAGAAAGAAAGAGAAGGACAAAAAGAGGGGGAGGGGACAGGGACAAGGATAGAGAGACAGAGACTTGCATAAAGGTAGAGACAGAGATTTGGGCCCTGAAGCATCACCTCCACAATTGCTCTGGCTGTGTTCTCTGATTTTCCCATGACTGACTTCATTAAGCCAAGCCCCTGTAAGAAGCTAATTAACTATGCTAACAAAGCAGAGACACTCTGAGAAGCAGAGGACTCAGAACTGCAACAGAAGTGATGAGCTCTGAGCTTCCATCACTGTCCAACTACTCCTTCACACTGAGGCAAGGAAGACTAATCGAGTCCAGAGCACACAGTCTAGCTGTTCTTTCTTTTTTTTTTCTTAAGGAAACTAATTAATCATCCATTCAATATTAAATATTTTGTTTATTATCCACAAAACTTTTTCCTTTTGCCCCTGGGATAGATGTTTTTAAAATTAAACAGGATGACATAAAGCCTATATCCAGATTTCCTGTAAATGGATGTCTTAATATGGTAAATATTTTTAACATCTCTAAGTGAACTTTGGCACACACATCATAGTCCCTGCAAAAGCAGATTCAATGTTGATGCTCAAAATATAGATGTTCCTGTAAGTTTTCTTATCTGTCATTATTTAGTGCAACCTTCCCTCACTCAAGGTTCAGTCACTTCCTAGAAAAGTGAGGTGAGTGAATTGTTTATCCTTTTGCTAACTTAGGTTTCCAGGTGAATGTGTCTGCTGAACAGTACAGGATCTTAGTTAGACTCAGGGCAGTCTCAGGACAATGTCTCCACATTCCAGCAACTAATGTATGGCCTAATTCTTAGGGCTCTGATGAGAAAAGCTGGGATTAGGGAGAAAGCATGTTTGAAGAGCAGGAAGGAGACTGTGATGTCTGCTATGCAGGCTGGTAATGAAGAGGCACTTTCCCACAGGTATGTATTCCAGTAGGTGGCAGCAGGCTGATGGAGTTATTGGAGAAAGAGTGGAATTTCCACACTGCTGTGTGCCTGGAGGATGTGGGTAATCCCATATGCCAAGTGAAGGAATGCAAGCACCCTGAATTGATGCTTGGTGTCCCTGTTCTACTACAGCTTTTCATCAAGAAGTAAGTCACCAACCTGTGACTATCTTATGGTTGAGATTCCTTGGTCTGGTACCCACAGCAACGCATTGAAGAGAATTATACACAGATAGACAGGTTCTGAGCAATGGTGATGAAGATAAACTATATTCTTCATTAGGAAGGAGGGAGGTAAAATGTATATGATCCTCAATGGAATTCTAGTCATTACTCTTTCCTGTCCTGCCTTGACTACAAATGATCCTTTGAAGTCAAATGTGCTCAATAAAAATGGTGTAATGAAATTGAATGCTTTGATGAAGTCCAGAGAGTCTATGATACTGTTCCTTCAACTTACTGCCTACAATAGGACCCACAGTGTATAGGAAGTAGGATGTTACCAGATTCCACGAGGAGGTCACCACCCAATGGGGAGAGGTAGAGGAAGAGAGGAAGAGAGAGAGTGACTTCTGCTGGAAGACGCTGGCAGATAGAGGATCTATAAGCTAACAACCATCACAACTCATCTATAGTCAAATAACTGCTTCAGTTGATTAACAAAATGTTCTAATTCTAAGTGTTAGAAATTATTAAATGTTAGCAAAGTTCTTTTATTACATCCCCCTTTCCATCATTCTTCCAGTTCTAAGCAGCATAACATACACACAGAGAGAGAGAGAGAGAGAGAGAGAGAGAGAGAGAGAGAGAGAGAGAGAGACAGAGACAGAGACAGAGACAGAGACAGAGACAGAGAGACAGAGAGACAGAGAGACAGAAACACTGTCATAACTGCCAAACCCATGGGCAGGCAAGCAATAGTGGTCCTCCTGTAGACAGGAAGATGAAGGAACAGTATCACAGATGCTCCAGGCTTCATCAAAGCATTCACTATCATTACACCCATCTCACTGAGCACTCATGAGAATGCTTGGCTGCCATGTGAAAATTACTGAGAATTCCAGGTGATGGGTAGACTAGTAAATTTCCTTTACTACTGGTACCCTATTAAGCCACATGGCCAGAGAATGCTCCTCTGAGCATCATCACCACCCTGACGCATATCCAACTGCTTCTCAGCTCACACCTGACCAATCTATCCCATTTCCCAGCCCTCGTGTTCTCTCCCTCTTAGACCATGGCAGCCTGATAGTGTTTTCCCAAGACTGTGGGGAAGATATTTTACATGAATTCTCTCCTCCAAAGATTCCATATTCATTTTACTCTTCCTTCCTCCTCCTGTCCTCTTGCCCTTTCTCTGTATCTCATAAATGTTCCCACCATTTAAAAAACAAAAATTTGTGTGTATACATGTATGCATGTATGTTATTGTGTATGAATAAGTTTGGTGGCATAAGTTATGAATAAGTTTGGTGAATAAGTTATGTGGAAGTCAGAAGACAATATTGAATATTGGTCCTTTTCTTCTATCATGTTTGATACAGGGTCTCTTGTGTTTTTCACTACATGTGGCTATCTGGTCCAATGGTTTCCAGTGATTTTCCTGTCTCAAACTTCTGTCTCTCCCACCAAGTACAGACAAGTGCTGCAACTGACTATGGCTGATTCAAACTAAGGTTATCATGCTTGTATGTCAAAGCCCTTGTATACACACGGGGCCACCTCTTCTGTCCACTTCATCTATATTTACTTTAAATATGTTAGGTGTCTCACAGGCCATGGCACCTGCATGGATTAATCTGGGTTTGATCCCCCAATGCAGATTCCCTTTTGCTCCAGTTCCTCGAAGGCTAGACTTCAGGGCCTCAAGCAGGGTTGCCTCTTCCTGAACTCTGAGAATCCAGAGGGATAACTGTCTTCTAAGCAAACACCAAGGTCATTGTTATTTCCTTTTCTGCTACTGACTTCACTCTTTTCTCTCTCTGAAGAATGTGGCAACTATCCAAACAAAATATGGGTCTCACCTCAATAGGAATGAAATGTAGTTCCTGAGCCAATTAAGAGCAACAGCAGCCAGGAACCGGGAATTCAGCCAGTTCCTGGATAACTTGTTCTGCATCTTTACAATATTATAAAGGTATCTCTTAAATTCTAAGAGAAGGGAACTTTTTTGGACCTCATAATCACATTTAAAAAATACAACGTTAAGTCCTTAAGACTGCTATCCTACTTTGTATTCATTCTGATTAGCCGGCATTTAAGAGAACATGATAACAATGAACTTTAATTGCCTTGACTTTCCCACTTAATCAATTTTTATGACGTAAACTAATAAGCGGCTATGATCATAAATTATGAATTCATCCATGTCTGTCACTCACAACTATTCAAATGTATTATTTTATGAAAATAAATACAGAAGTTGAATGCAACCTTCCAAAAGTCTACCAGCAAGGTTGAGCACATTTATCAATATTGGTTGATAAACAGTGATGTTTGTTATACTGTTTGTTACTTGTTGTTTATTACAGAAACTTGTTATCTGTTAAGTTAATACATTATGGATAGTTCACCTAGTAGTCACATACAAGCAGACACATACAAGGTCACACAGAGAAAAAGATCAGTCAGAAGAGAGCCTTCAAGCAGGCATAGACCAGATCCATGCAACAGACAAAGGACAGAAGGCATAGGGAACATGAAAAAAGAATTCAAATGTGGGTTCACTCTTGGTTAAATGACTACAAGGAGAAATATGTTATTCTTTCTTTTCCTTAATGTGACACTGTTACATTACTAGTGACTCTGAGCTAATTGCTAATGTGTTTAATCCGCACAGTCTTGTAAGATTACTTTAGCATGGTCTTATGAAGATTTTATAGGAACCAAGCAAGGAAAATTATAAATCACAGATTTATTTGTGGAACCATTATGAAGGCAGGTTGTAGCAAATGCAAAACCTCCTGCACAAATTTCATATACTGTCTGCTGATAGCCTTAGCTCTTAGTTTAATAGAAACTTGTTGTCTGTGAAGTTAATACATTATGGATAGTTCACCTAGTAGTCAAGAGGATATGGCATCAGACACGGGAAATAAAATGAATGACTATTGAAAAGACTAAAATTTATCTCAAGAAATATTTGGCTCTGGATTTGAAGCATTTTTACTCTCAGTGATGTGTTTTAAAATGCTCGTTTTAATTTTTGTCTGTGTGTGTCTTTCTGCACGTGTGTATTTGAACTGCCTGTTTCCCTGGTGTGCCCTAGGAGTAGAAATTATCAGATCCACAGGAGAGGGAGGCCAGCTGCTCACACTTCACGCACAGCCAGGAATCTGAGAATAAAGAGGAAATGGGGCAGGGCTGTATGACAATGGAAGCGTCACCCTCTCAGAAGTTCAGGGTTGGAAGAGTGTTGGAAATTCACAAAATCGAAACTAAAAGAAAAATGAAACTTCCATCTGCTGTGTAAATTTGGCTGCAGTAGGAGAGCATTCAGAAGCCACCAGTATGGGTAAGGATCATGAAGCATCATTACATCACATATGATGCTGAAGGTAATCTGCTCTAGAGTAACCATATGGACGTGATTAAAACATACAAACAAGAACCAGCAGGGACAATTCTACTTTTACCATAACTTTATTTCTTTAGTTATTTATTTTTATTTGAAATAGATTCTTGTCTCACACATCTTGACCACTTTCCCCTCCCTCCACTCTACCCCACACACTACTTCATCAAGTCAACTCCACCTATGTTTTTGCTGCAAGTAACAGCAGACCTCCCAGAGTGGCAGGCAAGTGAGAAAAAAGAAGATAAAATCTCAGTATAGAGGCTGAAAGGGCAACCCAATAAGAGGAAAAGGGTCAAAAAAGCAGGCAAAGAGACATGTCTGATCCCACTGTTAGAAGTGTCACAAAACACCATGCTAATAGCCATAATATATATATATGTGTATATATATATATATATATATATATATATATATATATATATATATACTCAGGATCTGGTACAATCTTATGTAGGCCCCATGCTTGCCACTTCTTTCTCTGTGAGCTCATATAAGCCCTGCTTAGTTGATTCAGTAGGTCATAGTCT
>NW_022196891.1:11923435-11927671 GCF_008632895.1 Mastomys coucha
GGCAGTCCCCCTTCCCAGTCTGCTGCCCTTAGCAAAACCGCATCCTATCCTCCCTCCCTTTTGCCTCAAAGAGGGTGCTCACCCACCCATACACCCATCCACTCCTGCCTCATCTATCTAACATCCCTATACGTTGGGGCATAAAGACTCCACAGAACCAAGAGAAGTCCTCTGCTCCATAAGCCATGGATCCATCCATGTATTCTCTTTGGTTGGTGGTTTCGTCCCTGGGAGCTCTGGAGGGGTCTGACTAGTTGATATTTTTGTTCTTCCTATGAGGTCGCAATTCCCTTCATGCCTTCCCCTAACTCTTCCTATGACGTCCCCAGGCTTAGACCAAAGGATTCAAAGGTGTGTGAATTTATGTCTGGGACTTCAATTCATTTTATGCCAATACCACTAGGGTTTTGTTGCCATATCTCTGTAGTATCATTTGAAATCAACGATTGTAATACTTCTAGCAGCTCTTTTATAGTTCAGGATTGTTTTAGCAATGATGGGCTTTTGTTTTTCTTTATGAAGTTGAAAACTGTCTTTTCAAGGTCTGTTGGAATTTTGATTGAGATTTCAGTGAATCTGTAGATTATTTTGATAGGATGGGCATTTTTTACTATGTTAATCTATGAGGATAGGAGATCATTTCCAACTTCAAATATCTTTGTAAAATTTCTTTCTTCAAAAATTTGAAGTTTTTATCATGTAACTCTTTCAGTTGTTTGGATAGAGTTACTACATGTTTTATATTGGATTTAAGATATTTTAAAAGGTGTTGTTTCTCTGATTTCTTTCTCATTCACTTTCTCATTTGAACACATGAAGGGTACTGATTTGTATAAGCTAATCTTGTATCCAAACACTTCACTGAAGGTGTGTATCAACTAGAATTTTTTGAGGTGGCTTATGTGTCTTATCATATCATCTGGGAATAGCAGTACTTTGACTTCTTCCTTTCCAATTGTATCACCTGATAATCCTTCAGGAGTCTTATTGCTTCAGGTAGAACTTCAAGTGCTGTATTGAATGGAGATGGAGTGAACAGCCTGTTCCTGCTGTTTTAGAATTGTGTTGTGTTTTCATCCACTTAATTTGATGTTGGCTGTTGGCTTGATGTCAGTTTGTTTTACTATTCTTTGGTATCCCTAATATTTCCAGGACTTTTATCATGTTGGATTCTTTCAAAGGCTTTTTTCATCTTATGAAATGATCGTGTGTGTGATTTTTCTTTATTTTTGTTTTGACCCATGTTTCATCCAGTAGTGAGATATTCAATTTCTATGAATTTGAAAGCATTTGTTGTTTCTGTTATGGTTTTTATCCAGCTTTAATCTACCATGACTTGATAGGATCTAGAGAGTTATTTTAATTAGTTTATATCTGTTGAGAGCTTCTTTGTGTCTGACTATGTGGTAAATTATGGAAAAAGTTGCATGAAGTACTGAGAAGAAATTATATTCTTTCATACTTAGGAGACATATTGTGAAATACCTGGTACGGTTATTTGATTTAAAACTTTAATCAATGCCAATAATATTTGTTTAGATTTTGTCTGGATAATATGTTCCTTGGTTTGAGAGTTGGGTACTGAATTCTACTAACTGTGTGTCAGGGCCAAATATGTGATTTAAGCTGTATCAATACTTCTTTTAACAAAAGTGCGTACCCTTGTATTTGGGACTTATATGCAAAGAATTAAAATGTTACTTTAGTGGACTTTTCCTTTGATGAGTATACAGTATCTTTCCATATCTCTTTTGCTTAATTTTGATTTGAAGTCTATTTTGTTAGATATTAGAAAGGCTACACCAGCTTATTTCTCTGCTCCATCTGCTTGAAATACCGTTTTCCAATCCTTTATTCAAAGGTTAATACCAATCCTAAATGTTGAGGTGTGCTTCCTGTGTGCAGCAGGATGGATCATGTTCTTGCAATCATCCTGTTAATTATGTATTTTCATTGGGGAATTGAGACCATTAATATTGAGCAATATCCAAACCAATGATAGTTAATTCCTCTTATTTGGTGGCTGTTGTGTTGGTGTTTGTGCTGTGCTGTGTGTGTGTGTGTGTGAGGGCGTGTGTGTGTGTGTGTGTGTGTGTGTATGTGTATGTATGTATGTGGTGTGTCTGTGTGTGTGTGTGTGTGTGTGAGGGTGTCTGTGTGCGTGTTTGTGTGTGTGAGGGCGTGCATGTTTGTGCTGTGTGTGTGTGTGAGGGCGTGCGTGTTTGTGCTGTGTGTGTGTGTGTGTGTGTAAGGGCGTGCGTGTTTGTGCTGTGTGTGTGTGTGTGTAAGGGCGTGCGTGTTTGTGCTGTATGTGTGTGTATGTGTGTGTTTGTGTGTGTGTGTTTGTGTGTGTGTTTGTGTGTGTGTGTTTGTGTGTGTGTGTGTGTGTGTGAGGGCGTGCACGAGCACACATGTGCTTTCCTTATTTGCTTTTCAGGTATAAGATTATTTCTGTGATTTCATGGGTATAGATGATGTCCTTGGGCTACAGTTTTCTTCTAGCTTCTTCAGTAGGGGTAGATTTGTAGATACATATTGTTCAAATTTGGCTTTTTAAATGGAATACCTTCTTTTCTCTATATATAGTGATTGAAAGTTTTACGGAGCACAGTAGTACAGGCTGGCCTCTGTGGTTTCTTAGAGTCTGCCGCAGGTCTGCTCAACGTCTTCTGACTTTCAGAGTCTCCATTGAGAAGTTGGCTGTAATTCTAATAGCTCTGCCTTTATACATGGTCCTTTTCCTTTCCAAAGTTTAATATTTGTTGTTTTCTATGTATGCTTAGTGTTTTAATTATGATACGCCAAGGGCTCTTTCTTTTCTGTTCCTGTCTATTTGGTGGTCTGTATGTTTCTTGTACCTTTATGCTTGTCTCCTTGTTTAGTTTAATTTTTTAATGATTTTGTAAAAATATTTTTTGGGCTTTTGAAGTGGGATTCACTTCCTTCCTCTATTGCTATTATTTTTCGGTTTTGTCTTTTCACATTGTCCCAGATTTCCTATAAATTTTGTGACAGAATGTTTGTTTTGGTTTTTACATTTAACATTTACTTTAACTAATGTACCTATTTTTTTTTCTTTCTTTTTTTTAAAGATTTTTTTATTTATTTTTATGGTTTGAGTACACTGTAGTTGTACAGATGGCCGATCTCTCTGGCCCCACTCACTCCGGCCTGCTTGCTCTGGTGTAATACACTGTAGTTGTCTTCAGACACACCAGAAGAGGGCGTCAGATCTCATTATGGGTGGTTGTGAGCCACCATGTGGTTGCTGGGATCTGAACTCAGGACCTTTGGAAGAGCAGTCAGTGCTCTTACCCGCTGAGCCATCGCGCCAGCTCTATTTTTTTTTCAGTAGTACTTACAATGCTGAGATGCTTTCTTCTCTCTTCTATTCTGTAAGTGAAGATTGACTCTGTAGTTCCTGTTTTTATTTATAAATGTTTCATTTCTAGCATTTCCTCTGTTTGTGTTTTCGTATTGTATCTGCTCCCATTTTCAAGTCTTGAACAATGTTAGTTGATTTCTTTAGCTGTTTCTTTTTTCTTGACTTTCTTTATTCATTTCCTCCAATTGCTTTGTTTGTGTTTTCCATGGGTTCTTTAGAGAATTTATTCATTTCCTCTTTAAAGACCTCTAGCATCTTCATATAGTTGGTTTAAAAGTCTTTTACTTGTGTTTTCTCCATTTTAAAAATTTCAGAACCTGCTGTGGTAGAGTAGTTGGGCTCTGTAACGTTCTGAACATTATTGGTTGGGTTCTTAAGCTGGCATTTAGGCATTGGTTGGGTTCTTAAGCTGGCATTTAGGCATTGGTTCGGTTCTTAAGCTGGCATCTAGGCATTGGTTAGGTTCTTAAGCTGGCATCTAGTCATTGGTTGGGTTCTTAAGCTGGCATTTAGGCATCTGGTTTTGTGGTGCTTGGAGCTCTAGTTGCTGATTTCTGAGTTTGGCTTTTTGGGTTGGTGCTTTGTTCCTTAGTTTCTGGTTCCTCTCTGGATTTGAAAGAGTAGTTAGGCTGTGTCTTGGCTGTTTTCCTTACCTCCTTGGCACACATGTGCACATGCACCCATGTCTTTCTACAAGCCTGACAAAATGAGACTGATTTCCAGAACACATGGTGGAAGATAAA
This sequence comes from Mastomys coucha, assembly GCF_008632895.1. Classification (NCBI taxonomy): domain Eukaryota; kingdom Metazoa; phylum Chordata; class Mammalia; order Rodentia; family Muridae; genus Mastomys; species Mastomys coucha. The sequence continues at coordinate 11,927,564 of NW_022196891.1, forward strand.
ACTTTACTTTTGAAAGCTATTCTGCAATTTTCATATTCATGTTGTGGGACAAGGCACATACACACACACACACACTCACACACACACACACACACAGAGAGAGAGAGA
>NW_022196891.1:11927681-11937779 GCF_008632895.1 Mastomys coucha
AGAGAGAGAGAGAGAGAGAGAGACAGAGAGAGAGAGAATAGCAATAAAAGTTTTAGTTGTCTGTTGCTGCAGTAAATACTGTCACAAAAAGCAAATAAACAGGAAAGGATTTACTACTGTGGCTTATGGCATCAGGGTGACAGCATTATCATGGTGGGGAAGACATGGCAGCAGGAGGTTGGTTGATCACACTTTTCTTTATGCACAGGAGTGAGGTAAGACTGAAAAGCCTAAAAGCCTACCTCCATGATTCACCTCTTCAAAGAAAGCTGCATCTTCTAAAGGATCCATGACCTGCCCCCCAAACAGCACCATCAACTGGAGATCAAGTGGTCTAATATGTGCAGCTATGGGGGAAGTTTTGCATACTAACCACAAAAAAAAAAAAACAAATAAAGGAAATGATGCAGAATGCCTGAAAACAATTGTGTGGGCTCTTTTATGCCTTTTCTCTGACTGGCTGTGTTCTTTACACACCCTTAAAGTAAGCAAACATGAACTGATTGGGAAATCAAAGTGAGCGAGATGATCCTTGAACCCAAATCTAAACATATATTTGCTACTTAAAGGAGAGTTAAATGTTTTTAAACCAGCAATTACTGGTTTTAAACTAATTAATGTTTTTAAAATAAGCGATTACTGTCTAAGCCAAGGAAATGCCAACTTGTAATTTCTTGGTTCAATTAAATCATACAGATAAAATCAGAATGTTTGTATAGAAAAGAAAAGTGACTAAACTTGATGAAGCCTCTGTGGACTTTTCTCATTATCTGGTTCTAATTGCTCCTAATATCCAACAGAGCATATTTCCTTTATTGTTGGTGGGATTGAGGTTTTCTTTTCTTCCCCACATTCTATCCTCTCTCCCTCTCCCTCTCTCCCCCTTCTCTCTCTCTCTCTCTCTCTCTCTCTCTCTCTCTCTCTCTCTCTCTCTCTCTCTCTCTCTCTCTCTCTCTCTCTGTCTGTCTCTCTCTCTGTCTCTGTCTCTCTCTCTCTCTCTCTCTCTCTGTCTCTCTCTCTCTGTCTCTGTCTCTGTCTCTCTCTCTCTCTCTCTCTCTCTCTCTCTCTCTTTCTCTTTCTCTCCTGTATGTGTAGGCCAGGTTATGATTGTCACATTTTATCAATTGTTTTAATATTTGAATCAAGGTCTGCTACAGACCTGAAGCTGGCCAAGCAGGTTGCACTGGCTGGTTGGTCAACCTCACGTTTCTATCTATTGCTGGGATTACCAGCAAAGACTATCATACCCTGCTATTTTTCACATGAGTTCTGGATATTGAACTTAGGTCTTCAGTCTTGCAAGGCAAGTATTTTACCAAGGAAGCTATCTCCTCAGCTCCAAACACAGAATTTTCAGATAGTAAAAATTTTCATTCCAATCTTAGTTCAGGCTAGTAACATAAAACGAATCCAGTTATCCGATTATCTTAATCCTCTAATTGAACCCAACTTATGTAGCTGTCTTGTTGGAATTTTACTATACAGCATTTTTATTTAATATAAATAAACTGACCTATACCCCAGAACAGGCACGTAATAAATGTTAAATCACTTTTGAAAGTCACCAGGCCTGTACATGGACCCCCAAGTCTCTGTCTGCAGGTGCGTTGCTTTTCATGGCTTTGTCCAAGAGAGAATATAAGAAGAATTTTAGCCACTTCTAATTACAAAACAGACTATTTAAAAATGAATGAATGAATGAATGAAAAAAAGAAGGAAGGAAGGAACAAAGGAAGGAAGAAAATATTCCTTTTGAAACCTTTTTTTTAAAATTAAAAATAAATGTAATATCAAGACATCCTGTCTTGTAATAGAATTTACATGTTACGTGATATTTTAAATGCATGTAATTAACAGCAAAAATACAGTAATTACAGTGCCCAAATCAGAGTATTATATAGATTTAATATATTTAATCACCCCAAAACAAGATAATTGCCTGGAAACGTACAAAAACACTTCATTTTATCAAATGCAAGGCTCAAACATACTAAGAACAAAAAGTCTGTTCATATGCCCCGGGCCAAGGCTAGACAACGAATTAATCCTTTAAAAGGGAATCGGAGCAAAGTCTGTTCATACGCCCCAGACCAAGGCTAGACAATGAATTAATCCTTTAAAAAGTAATAGGAGCCATTACATTTTCTTGAGTTTGAGAAGCCCAAGACATTGTAGAATATCTAGAGTTAGCAGTGATGAAGTTCAGCAGTTTTGGAAAGAAATCTTAAAGTTCACCATTAATGCCACAATAAACAGGTCGGCACAGCCAAGACCGGAATATGGATCTGAATGTGAAATCTTAATTGGTGTCAGTGAAAAAGACAAAAGAACGTAAGAGCTAGCTCATCAGCAAAGTCTTTAACTCACAGCCGTAAGCTGCTCCACTACAATACACAGTATAAAACTGATTGTGGCATCACACATTTTAATCACATCACTGATGATGAGGAGACATACAGACTCCTGAGGCTCCCTGGTCAGCCAGTTCAGTTCCAGGCTAGTGAGGAACCTTCTCTCAAATACATGCCTGCATATACATGTACACACACACACACACACACACACAGAGAGAGAGAGAGAGAGAGAGAGAGAGAGAGAGAGAGAATACACACTACATACAAACATGGACACATACGTTCTTAAACGGACAGAAAGATAAGCTAGTAAGATGAAATAAAGTAGTAAAGGTTGGTGAGATGCAAGGCCAGGTCTTTCATCACAGTCACTTTCCACAATACTCTCGCAATGTGAAGTAGAGGCCTGATCTTGAGTTTCACATTGAATGCCTAATGCCTTTTGAAATGGTACAGGTCAATGTTAACCCAGGAGCTCTAAAACACAAGAGCATTGTTTCAAGATACTAAATATTGAACTCAAAGAGTGCACCAGAATTTTGATAATGTTTTCTTAAGTGATTTTCAGTGGCAGCCTGTGAATAAAAATTTTAAGGTTCATCCCTTGCAGATAAGCAGCAGAAGTGTTTTTATTATAAACAACAGAGAAATATAGACTCCTTGTGATCAAGGTTGTAATAATTAATGTGGTTATTTATAATATCTAACCCTACAGGAGTACTAAAACTTATCTTTGTTTCACCACCTTTAAAGGAGAAAAATCGCCAGTAACCCTCTCTCCACATCAGCACATATTCATAATCTGCAGAACTGGCAAGGACAATGTCAGGCCCTGGAAAACTTCCCAAGCACAGGAAGGATTTCATTCATGATTCTCCCCTAGCCAGTTCATGGGGCTGACTTGTTTAAAATACAGCTATCTGTTTAACTTTCCAATGAGCTTTAGAGTCTTCAGATATTATCTTTGTATGTGCATGCATTCATTGAGGAATCACATGGATAGATGTTTGAACATCTGTGTGGACACTAGATATCAACTTGTGATTCCGATCTTCAGGTATCTTTCATCTTGTCTTTTGAGACAGGTGTGCTTAATCAGATCTGGGGACATGTCAGTTAAGCTAAGGTGACCAGCCAATAAGGCCTAGGGACCTACTCAACTCTGCTTCTCCACATCTTGGATTACAAGTACAGTTCACCAGGCTTGGCTGTTTTTTTTTTTTTTCTTTTTCTTTTTAACTTGGGAACAGTTATTTGAACTCTAATGTTTAAAACTTGATAGTGAATACTTTCTTGACCTAACTATTGCCTGGGTGCTAAACTTGATATCTAATTATTCATTTCATCTGGCATATGTCATATAACATTTACCATATAAAGTGGCTCCTAAAGTTAATTGCAGAGAAACTATTTAAATTTGTCCTGACATTGTCCTCTAATAATGAATGTATTTTAAAGAAAGTAGGGCATCTCCAAGAAAATACAAGGAGCCTTCTAGCCACTACTGCTGCTAGGATGCAATGTGACGAATATGGTGGCTTGTCTGCTAGTCCCCTCCCATTTTAGAACTAAAAACAATAGTGACCTTTACATAGCACTGATATTCAGGCTGGAAATCCTGGAATAGAACATAGCCAAGGAAAGTGAGAGCTGAAAAGTGAAGTACACTGGTTTATATCACTGAAAAGTGCAGTCTGATCTTTACCTCTACCACCCCTTAGTCAGGGGCATATTGGGGTAGAGGGAAACTGCCAGAGAATACCACACACAGTTGGCAAAGGGAGGTGGGCATAGAGAGATGAAAAATAGCCAAGTGTTCAAAGCTTCTTTTTCTGAGTAGGACACAAGAGGTTTAGTGCCCCCAGACAAATCTCTGAATTGATTTGATGCTGTTTTATCTTGTTGGGGCTTTTCACCAGTTGAGTTGTCCAGTGCAGGCAGGCACAGATGTCCATATGAAGACAGTCTGTTTTAACAGTATGATACATTCAATGCTACTTGAACTGGGCTACTTCAAATGAGCCTAGCCTACACCTGGAATAGGAAATATCTCAGTATCACAAGTTGACTACTGTCAGAGAATGTAACTGATTTAGGGCTGATGTTTTGGGGGAAAAATGAGAGAGAGAAAGAGAGAGAGAGAGAAAGAGAGAGAGAGAGAAAGAGAGAGAGAGAGAGAGAGAGAGAGAGAGAGAGAGAGAGAGAGAGAGTTTGAGTTGAGAAGGACCTGATATCACCAACCTGACATCTCTACTTTGTGGGATCTTTTTCTTCCACTCTTCTTTACCCTTTTCCCACTCTTTCAATCCTCTAACACTAGGTAGGAGAGAAAAAAAGGTTAGAGGGGAAAGGGGGTGACATTGGTGTTAGACTTCTTTCTACTGCTTAGAGGCATCAAGATCATTGGAGCAAATTTGATCATCAATGTCAGGATATCTTTTTATTCTGGTTGTTTTGTCTTTAAGCATACCTACTTAGCAAAACAAAACTGCCAATAACAAACAACCAATAACCCACATAGCAGCCCTTCCTCTAGGTTTCTAGCATTTAAATACCCTCCAAAATGTCCCCAACATTCCAAACTTCACACAATTCCAGAAATTATCTGCAGCTGGCAAGATCACACCCTTGCTAGAGCTCAAGGAAAATCATAGCTGCTGGGGACAATATGATGCTGCCTCATATCCAACACTTGGGATTAAAACATGTTTCCACAGTATTTCTGTTTTTCAAAGAAACTAAAATCCTCACTACAGTGTATGATGAGACTAAATGTGTCATAATGTCCAAGAATAAAGACAGATATGTCGTGTGTTTTAAGATATGAGGGGTGTGTATTAGTCCGTGTTCTCTAGAGTCACAGAACTTATGGTAGTCTCTATGTAGTAAAGGAATATATTGATGACTTACAGTCTGCAGTCCAACTCCCAACAATCAACTCCCAACAATGGTCGGCAGCAGCTGGGAATGGAAGTCCGAGGATCCAGCAGTTGTTCAGTCCCACAAGGCTAGCAGGTGAAGCAGAGAGAGCCTTCCTTCTTCCAATGGCCTTATATAGGTCTCCAGCAAAAGATGTGGCCCAGATTAAAGGTGTGTGCCACCACACCTTTAATCCCAGATGACCTTGCTTGAACTCGTAGATCTTCCAGTCTTAATCTTCTAGGATTCATAGCCACTATGCCACCACACCTTTAATCCCAGATGATCTTGAACTCATAGATCTTTCTATCTTAATCCTCTGGGATTCATAGCCACTATACCTCAAGATCTCCATGCCAAGATTCAGGTCGGAAACTTGTAGCTCTCAGCTTCCAGATTAGGGCCAGGTGAGCCTTCTAATTCTGGATTGTAGTTCATTTCAGATATAGTCAAGTTGGCAACCAGGAATAGCCACTACGTTTTAAGGAGAACAGGTAGGAAATTATGTGAATATGCTTGACCATGAACAAGTGTAAATGAAGGCCAGCCTTCAGCTTCATTATTATCTATAATAATGCCTCAGGCATTATCTATAACATTTGTTGATACATTTGCATGGACCTCCTTAGTAGGTATAACCATAACCATGCTAAGTGGCAGGCTGTGAGGCCACTGGATATACCTGTCTCTACACTGCTGAGATTCTAAGCACAGCAATGCACCTAGCTTCTTTATAGGAGTTCTAAGAATCAAACTCAGGTCTTCATGCTTGCATGGGAAACTTGACTGGCTGAGTCATCTCCCCAGCCCTGGAATATCCTTTCAAAGACAACAGTTATAACAAACATGGAGTCAGAAAATGTTAGTGGAGCTATGGAAATAATTAAATCTATGAAGTAGCATTTTAAATTCCTCTACTGACTTTGTTGACTAAACTTGCCATTTTAGTAAAGCACAGGTGCCTGCAGAGGTCTTTCAATGAGTGAAGCACCTCCCATACAAGCCTGAGGACCTGTATTTCACCATCTAGTAGCCATATTTAAAAAGTTGGATATAGTGGTATGCTACTATAATCCCAATCCAGAGGAAGTGGAGACAGGCACTTGCTTGTGTCTCAAGGGTTATTTAGCCTAGACAAATGGCAAACTTCAGGTCTAATAAAAAAGTCTGAATAAAAAAGAATAGGGTAGAGAGTGAGTAATAAAGCCTTCCAATGTAGACCTCTGAGATCTACCTGCATACGGTCACATACATACCAAATGGCACACATACCAACAAACAAGCACCCACACCATACATACACAAAGAAATCAACTCGATGGTCTTTAAAGCATGATCTGTATATGAGCCACCTCATCATTTTCTAGGCAGTTAATTAGCATCTAGTAGAAATTAACATTTAGTAGGTATCATGATTGATGCATCTCCTCTCAGTCTCCTCTGACAAAGTCACTGCCCCATTTCCTCTTCCCTTTATCCTCTGAGAGGTTGGAGGCCACTCTGAATATACTCTGACCCTAGCACATCAAGTTCTCACAGGGCTAGGACAGACAAGGCAGCTCAGTTGGGGGAAGAAGATATGCAACAGCTTTAATGACAACATCTATGCTATATGATGGAGCACCAATATGAAGGTGGAGATGCACATCTGCTATATATATAGGAAAGAGGGTGCCTAGGTCCAGCCTATGTATGCTTTTTGGTTGATGATTCTGTCTCTGAGATGCCCCAAGTGTGCAAGTTAGTTGACACTGTTGATATTCTTGTTGAGTTCCTTTCCCTCCCAGTTCCTCCAATCCTTCCCCCAACTCTTCTATAATATTGCCTGGGCTTCCTCCTATGGTTGGTAATGAGTACCAACATCTGTTTCAGTCCGCTCCTGGGTGGAGCCTTTCAGTGGACAGTTATGCTAGGCTCCTGTCTGTAAGCATAGAAGAGTATCATTAATAGTGCCAAGGATTTGTATGTGTCCGTGCAATGTGTCTCAAGTTAGGCCAGTGATTGATTGGCGATTCCTCCAGTCTCTGCTGCTTCTTTGTCTCTGCATTGCTTACAGACAAGACAAAGTTTGGGTCAAAAGTTTTGTGGGTATATTGGTGCTTTTATACTTCCACTGGGGATTCTGCCTGGCTGCAGGAGGTGGCCACTTAAGTTCCCATATCCCCATTGTTAGGAGTCTCAGCTAAAGTTATACCATAAACATGGAGCCTTCCATATCACAAGTCTCTAGCACACCCTACAGATGCCCCCCCCACTCCTGTACCCCAACTAGTCACTGATTTCCATTAATTCTTCTGGCCTGCTGGCTCTCTGTTCTGTTTCTACACATACTTGATTCTAACTCTCCCCTCACTCTCTGCCCCAGCCTCTCTCTGACCCACTTCCCTCCCACCATATACCTCCTATATCTATTTTATTTCCCCTTCTAAATGAGATTAAACCATCCTCCCTTGGGCCTTTCTTCTTGTCTTGTTTAGCTTCTTCAGGTTTGTAGAGTGTAGAGTGGTTATCCTATACTTTATGGATAATATCTACTTATGAATGAGAACATATCATATATGGCGTTTTGCATCTGTGTTACTTCACTCAGATGACATTTTCTAGTTCTATCCTTTAGCCTGCAAATTTCATGATGTCTTTTTTTTCATAACTGAGCATTCCATTGTGTAATTGAACAACATTTTCTTTATCCATTCTTCATTTGAGAGACTTCTGGATTATTTCCAGTTTCTGGCTATTACAAATAAAGCTCCTATGAATACAGTTAAGCAAGTGTCCTTGTGGTCTGGTAAAGCACTTTTGGGGTATATTCTAGTGAGAGGTATTGAGGCAGAACTATTCCCAGTTTTCTGAGAAACTGCCACATTGATTGATTTCTAGAGTGGTTGTGCAAGTTTGTACCCTGACTAGCAACTGGCTATCCCTTTCTGAGAGGAAAAGGGGAAATGTATGATAGAGAGATTGTGTAAGACTCTATTGGATTGCAATTGGGATAAAAAGTGAATAAATAAGTAAGTAAATAAATAAATAAATAAATAAATAAATAAATAATGGAAAAATATTTGGTAGCTATAAGAGTGCAAACTTATAACCCCACCTCTAATCTCCAGTAACATGTTTTCTACTTCCATCAGACTCAAAAACCTTAGAGGTAAGCCTCCCCTTTGTCAACCATCTTGCCTGCTCTCTGAGCTCTCCGGGCCAAGCCAAGCTTCTGTGAGAAGCCTGCTATCCAAGGGGGATATCCGTTCTCCCACTGTTCCTCCCCAACCTCCATGAGACCTGAAACTCTTGAATAATTCAAGTTAGTGTCCCTTCTCCTACCCATCTATCCCACTCTACCTGAGCCTCATCTTCCTTCTGGTCTGTACCTCTACCTGAACTAGTATCAGATCTGTATGACTGCTTTGTCCTACCCCCGGACCTTACAAGTTACCTCTCTCCCAGGAGGTCTTCCATAAGCAAGAACACAGGTAACAAACCTGCCCTAATACCTACACCACCTGGGACTACCTGGGAGCTCAGAAGGCATTGGATCTATTCCACTCTGCCTGAGTTCAATCTTCCTTCAAGTCTGCACTTCCACTTGAACCTGTAGAAAATTTACCTGCCTGCATTCAGACCCCAAAGCCAGGCTGCCTGTTCTAACCCAGACCACACAACTCATTCTACCTACAATAAAACCTGCTTCCAGAGATCAGTGATACCCAGGCCAGTTAACACCAGAAATAACCATATGGCAAAGAGCAAGCACAAAATCATAGCAAGAGAATCCAAAGTAATTTGACAACATCAGAATCCATTTCTACCACAGCAAGCCCTGACTACCATATCAAACCTGAAGAAAAAGATTCTGACCAACTCATGGATATGATAGATAACTTTAAGAAGGATATAAATAACACCATTAAAGAAATGAAGGAAAAAAGACAGTAAACAGGTAGAAGTCCTTAAAGATGAAACAAATAAATAACTTAAAGAATATAGGAAAATATAGTTGAACAGATAAAGGAATTGAATAAAATGGTCCAATATTGAAAATGGAAAGAGAAACAATAAAGAAATCACAAATGGGGGCAAAAACGGAGATAAAAACCCTAGGAAAGGAATCAGGAGATACATATGCAAACATTACCAACAGGATATAAGAGATGGAAGAGAGAATCTAAGGCATAGAAGATGTCATAGATTATATCAACACATCTGTATAAGAGAATACAAAATGTAGAAAGTTCCTAACCTAAAACACTCAGGAAATTTGGGAAAAAATGAAAGAAAAAAATCTAAGAACAATGAGAATAGAAGAAGATGAGAAGTCCAGTTAAAAAAAGGCCAGAAAGGTCGCAGGGGAGCCACAGGGCGGCAGGGACAGGATCCTCTCAGCTTCCAAGTGACAGAGGTGGATCAGCAACCTTAGCTGCCCCTTCCTTGTAAGTGGAGGGCCTGCCTACAGGGACCACCTTGACCCAGAGTCTCCTGTGAGAGCCGCCATCTTCTCTCCTGTGAGTTCCTAAGACCAGAGCAGCCAGCTGGGAGGCACAGGCCCCACGAATCTCAGGGGTCTTGCAGGGCGTCAAGGACAGGACAAGCTCTGGTCAGAGTCACTAAGAACATATAACACCAAAAATGAAGAGATGGTGAAAGGCAAACGCAAGAATCCTACCAACTGAAACCAAGACTACTTGGCTTCATCAGAACCTAGTACTCCCACTGCAGCAAGTCCTGGATATCCCAAAACACCAGAAAAATAAGAATTAGATCTAAAATCATATCTCACAATGCTGATAGAGGAACTTAAGGAGGACATGAATAACTCCCTTAAAGA
>NW_022196891.1:11938945-11939261 GCF_008632895.1 Mastomys coucha
ATGATCAAGTAGGTTTCATCCCAGGGATGCAGGGATGGTTCAATATACAGAAATCCATCAATGTAATTTACCACATAAGTAAACTCAAGGACAAAAACCATATGATCATCTCACTAGATGCTGAGAAACATTTGACAAAATCCAACATCCCTTCATGATAAAAGTCTTGGAAAGATCAGGAATCCAAGGTTCACATTTGAACATAGTAAAAGCAATATACAGCACATCAGTGGCCAAACTATAACTAAATCAAACTAAATGGAGAGAAACTTGAAGCAATCCCACTAAAATCAGGGACTGGACAAGGCTGCCCACT
>NW_022196891.1:11940504-11941333 GCF_008632895.1 Mastomys coucha
ATTAAAAAATGGGGTACAGAGCTAAACAAAGAATTCTCAATTGATGAACACCAAAGGGCTGAGAAGCAACTAAAGAAATGTTTAACATCCTTAGTCATCAGGGAAATGGAAATCAAAATATCCTTGAGATTCTCCCTCATACATGTCAGAATGGCTAAAATCAAAACTCAGGTTACCGTAGATGCTGATAAGGTTGTGTAGAAAGAGACACACTCCTTTGTTGCTGGTGGGATTGCAAGCTGCTACAACTACTCTGGAAATCAGTTTGTTGGTTTCTCAGAAAGTTAGACATAGTACTACCTGAGGAACCAGCTATACCACTCCTGGGCATATACTCAGAAGATGCTCCAACAAGTATTTTGGACACATGTTCTACTATGTTCACAGCAACCTTATTTACAACAGCCAGAAGCTGGAAACAACCCAGATGTTCCTCAACAGAGGAATGGATACAGAAAATGTGATACATTTACACAATGGAGTACTACTTAGTGATTATAAACAATGAATTTATAAAACTCCTAGAGAAATGGATGGATCTGGAGAATATTATCCTGAGTGAGGTAAACCAATCATAAAAGAACACACATGGTATGCACTCACTGATAAGTGGATAGTAGCCCAAAAGCTCAGAATACTCAAGATACAATCCACAAACCACAAGAAACTCAAGAAGAAGGAAGACCAATGTGTGGATACTTCGATCCTTCTTAGAAGGAGTTATAAGATACCCATGAAAGGAGTTGTACAAAGTGTGGAGCAGAGACTAAAGGAATGACAAGCCAGATACTGCCCCAACTAGAATCCTTCCCATATTTCATCACCAAAC
>NW_022196891.1:11941608-11957771 GCF_008632895.1 Mastomys coucha
CAATATGAACTAACTAGTCCCTCAGAGCTCCCAGGGACTAAACCACCAACCAAAGAATACACTTGGTAGGACTCATGGCTCCAGCTGCATATGTAGCAGAGGATGGCCTAGTTGGTCATCAATGGGAGAAGAGACCTTTTGTCCAGTGAAGGTTCTATGTCCCAGTGTAGGGGGATGCTAGGGTCAGGAAGAGGGAGAGACTGGGCTGGTGAACAGGGGGAGGAGGTGAGGGAACAAGTTTTTTTTTTTGTTTTTTTTTTTTCGGAGGGGAAATGGGGAAAAGTTATATCATTTGAAATGTAAATGAAAAAAATCTAATAAAACATTCTCAAAAAAAAAAAAAGGCCAGAAAACATCTCCATCAAAATGTTAGAAGAAAACTTCCCTAACCTAAAGAAAGAGATGGTTATAAATGTACAAAAAGCTTATAGATTGGACACAAATAGATTGGACCACAAGAAATGAATACTCTTGCCCCATAATAATCAAAACACTAAATTAACAGAACAAAAAAAGATTATTAAAAGCTGTAAGAGGAGTAGGCCGAGTAACATAAAAGCATACCTATCAAAATTACACATGGCTTCTTAAAAGAGATTCTAAAAGCCAGAAGATCCTGAACAGATGTGTTGCAAATTCTAAGAGACCACAGATGCCAGCTGAGACAACTATACCCAGAAAAACTCTCAGTCACCATAGGTAGAGAAATGAAGATATTCCATGAGAAGACCAAATTTAAGCAATATCTTTCTACCAAGCCAGTACTACAGAAGATACTAGAAGGAAATCTCCATTACAAGAAAGCTAACTACATCCAAGAAAACACAAGCAATTAATCATCACAGAACAAACCCAATATAGAATTCCCACATGATACACACTTCTAATACAAAAATAACAAAACCTAACAATCATTTGCTTTTAATATCTCTCAACATCAATAAAAAGACATAGGCTAATAGAATAGATACACAAACATGACCCATCATTTTGCTGCATACAAGAAACACATATCAGCTCAAAGACACTACCTCTGATTAAAGGTCCAAAAAAATATTTTGCAAGCAAAGAGTCTGACAAAACAAACAGGAGCTGCCATTCTAATATCCAAGAAATGAGATTTTCAACCAAAAATAATCAAAACAGATGGCAAAAGATACTTTATATGCATCAAAGGAGAAAACCACCAGAATGAAATATCAATTCTGAACATCTATGCCCCAAATGCAAGGACAGCCACATTCATAAAAGATACTTTACTAAAGATCAAACACACATTGAAAACCACACAGTTATAATGGGGGATGTCAGCGCCACACTCTCATAGATAAATAGGTCTTTGAAACAGAAACTAAATAGAGACATGGTGAAATTAACATAAGTTCTGAACCAAATGGATTTTAAAAAGGTCTACAGAACATTTCATCCCAAAACAAAAGAATACAACAAATACATGAAGATTGAAACAATCCAAATATTCTATTAGATCACCATGGAATATGGATGGACTTCAGTATCAACAGTAACTCCAGAAATTCCACATACTCATGGAAATTAAATAACTCTCTACTCAAGGATAACTTGGTCACACAAAAAAAGAAAAAAAGAAAGAAATTAAAGGCTTTCTAGATTTCAATGAAAAGAATGGCACAACATACCCAATCTAATTGGATATAATGAAATCAGTGGTAAAAGAAAAATTCACAGCACTAAGTTCCTTCATAAAAGAAATTGGAGAGATGTTATACTACCAACCTAACAGCACACCTGAAATCTCAAGATCAAAAAGAAGCAAACACACCAAAGAGGAATGTATGGCAGGCAATAGCTAAACTCAGGGCTGAAATCAAACAACTAGAAACAAAGGGAACAATACATAGAATCAACGAAACTAACAGCTGATTCTTTGAGAAAATCAATAAGATGGATACACCATTTGCCAAACTGACTAAAGGACACAGAGACAGCATCTAAATTACAAAATCAAAAACGAAAATGCAGAAATAAAATTAGAAACTGAGGAAATTAAAAAAAAATCACCATATATTTTTACAAAAGCCTATCCTTAACAAAACTGGAAAATGGAAGGATTTTCTAGACATACACCATGTACCAAAGTTAAATCAAGATCAGGTAAGCTCTCTGAACAGTCCTGCAACCTGTAAGGAAATAGAAGCAGTCAAAACAAACAAACAAACAAACAAACAAACAAAACTTCTCAACCAATAATAGCCCAGGGCTATATATATATATAGTTGGAGTACACTAAATAATCTTTACTTTGTGAACAATGGTACACTGAGACAAATAAACATGAACATGAGACAGCCATTGAGGTGGAGGCAAAATTTGAGTCTGTGGGAGTTCATTAGCGAGGCCAAAAACAGGGTAATTAGTAGTAATGGACTTGAGTTACTAGGGGAGGTGGTGCACCTCTTTTAAGAAGAAGGAATGAAGAAAAGCCACAGCCAGAAAACCTAAGGCCTCTGGGAAGGCTGGAAGTAGAGCTGAAGGCTTTCTTTCCTCTCTAATGACAGTGGAAATTACATAGCAAGGGGCTAATTTACTCACTGTTAGCAAAGTAGTTAGCAGAGTCGTAATTTTGATCTGAATAAGATATTGTACACTGAATATTTTATGTATTTAATAGAGCTTGAAATTAACACAACACTAGAACAAGACTCATTGATTTTCCTTCCAGCCCCTGGTATGGAGGACAGTACTGGTCCTCTGCTCTTCCACCCATTAGGATGCTTCGATGGTAGCTCTGGGACAGAGTAAGAGCAATGGGCTTTGAGGGTTATTATTATTTGTATTAAAAGCACTTGTCTGTCAAGATCTGTAATGCTACTTTTCAGTTTAGGAGTTTATCTCCTGGTAAATGAAGTTTGTTTAGGAAACCAACCATGTCAGATGACCAATCTCAGCGCTGAGCAAAGAAAATCAAAAATCTCCATTGAGGAAATATCTCTGAGCAGAAGGGTTGTAAACAGGGGACAAGGACCCTGTTCCATAAGAGAGGCAAAGCCGAGCATTGAGTTGCAGCACCTATTGGTCTTCACCTGTCTAAGCATCTGTTCTCTACTAAACAGGTTTTCTGAATTCTTTGATACATTCTGCTCTCCTACCCAGATTGAGAGAGATGAAACCTAATGCAATAGTTTGTTCTGGAAATTGAATGTGATAAGAACAAGAAGACTCATGGGTGCTGGGGAGATAGCACAGTGGTTTGAACCTGTAATTCCAGTATAGGGAGGTGGAGTAAGGTTGATTCTAGCCAGTTGCCAGCAAAGGAATCTAGCTGAGTTGCTGAGCTTCATGTTCACTGAGACTTCCTGACTCATAAAATAGTGTGAAAACAGCCAAGGAAGAAAGTCAGCTTCAGCTCTGGCTTCCTCCTGTATATACATACTTACATACATACATACGTGCATACATACATACATACATGTCTGTCTGTCTGTATATGTGTGTGTGTATATATATATATACACATATATATATGTATACAACATGATATATGTATACAGTACATGCACAGAGAAAGAGAGAGAGAACTTAGTATAAATTGAATATCCATTCTGCACTAAAATAATACTTTCATTAGCATGTTTGTGGTTTGACAAGCATTTATACGTTCATAACTTCAGTAATACTTGGAAATAACAGACAGTGTGATAAAATATAAAACAGAGGGATGCCAAGATGTTCCACATGGAAAAGTGTTTGCCATAGAGCATGAAGGTCTGAATTCAATCCCCTAGACCCATGTAAATACAAAAAGATAGAACCAATTTCACCAATTTTCCCTTTAAGTGTACCATGGCATATGCACAAACACAAAGCAAATAAAGAAATGTAATGAATGTTTTAAAAAAGTAGAATATAGACAAAGTTAAATGTGATATTCAATTGGCATATATAAATAGTGCTTGAAACTTAGAGTCACAATTATTGCTTTTTTTCATTTAAAAATATTTTCCCATGAATTTCAAGTAAACAAATATTTGAACAGGTGCAATGGGAGAGAGCCTGCCCCCTGAAGCCAGTGAGATTACTGACCTTGTGAAGTGACAGAGTGCCTGGCAGGAGGGAGGTGCTCCTTGCTTACATTCTAATTCTAATCTTGCAAACAGACTGCAGGAGATGACTGGGAATTTGCTCAAGGTTAGTTTTTAAGGTTATCTCATTTTGACTCCTGTTATTTGATAGCAGCCATAGGTTCTGTTTCACATTTCAAGTTTCTGGCAAGTGTTATTTTCCCTTGATTTCTTCCCATCTCCTTTTTATTTGTATGATGACTACTCACATGCATTTGAAAAGTCTGGTCATATTCCCGGTTCTGATTGGACTTGACTTCCTTTAGGATTCTTTCACGTGGCAATAACCTGCAACAAGAAAGACACTTTGGTGAGGATACTGCATCTGTAATAGAATATTTTGTGGATTCCTGAGCCAATAACTTGACAAAGAATTAGTAGCACAGGCCATCATCAATAGCAACACCCTCATATAAAGATTCCTTCAGTAAAAAGGTATGGTAAGAATATAAGTTTGCCTGCTGAGAATCAATGAACTACAATATTTTTATGGGATTCCCAAGTATGCAAACAGTTGTGTTCCTGTCTTTATGTTCGTTTGTCTTATCAAATTTCAATGTCAAAATTTTTGCTTTATCTTATTATATTTTATATTGGTATTTTTTTTTTTACTATTATTGCTTAGAAGCCTGTTCTTTTCTCATGAGAGAAAAGAAGTGCTTGATCTAGATGCGAGGAAATGTGGGAAGGAACTGAGAAGAGTAGACAGAGGGTAAACTCTAATCAGGACATATGAGAAATGGATCTATTATTTAAAAAAGGAAAAATTAAAATGGTTAATTGTCTTAGAACGTGCCATATAAAATTCACATTGTAACTTATTATAATTCATTGTAAATATGTTATTAGATTATTTTTATTTGATGTTTCTACTTTACATATTTTATATATTTTATATATTTATTTTGAAACAGTGTCTTGTTAGTCGTTCAGGCTGGCCTAGAATTCAAAATCCTTCTGGTAAGTCCCCTGAGTTACTGGAATCATATGCTTGCACCATCATCTCCTGCAATCATACAGAAAAGCATTGTTAAAACAATGCCTAGGGTACCCTAAATTCCGTGAGTTTCATTAAGTTCCTCTACTATCTACTTAATGTGCTTGCAGTGTTGCAAGAACCATAGCAATTCTAACTCTATCAAGAGACTCAAATCCCAGAAATCAATATTCCATTGCCTATGTTTGTGTTATAATTTTATATACCAGGATGTAAATAAACATTTTAATCATTTCAAACATTCATTAATTTCCACACAGGAATAATCAAGGTAGCTAAATAAGTAGAATTGTGGAACATTGTTGGAATATTTACTAAATACAAATAAGTATCATCCAGGTACATTTAAATCTTATCTAAGTAATACCATATTTTAGTGTATCAAAGAAATTCTTTTAAGGGTTTGGGATGTATCTTAGGAGATAAAGACAGCTGCTATATAATTCTGGTGACATGAGTCTCATCCTAGAACTTATATACTGGTAGGATAGAACTGATTCCACAAAATAGTTCTCTGACCACTATGTGGGCACTTTACCTCAAACACACAAACACACACATGCACAAACACAAACACACACACACATAGACACGAGGCGGGGGAGAGGAAGAAGAAAGGGAAACGGGAGGGAGAGGAGGAAGGAAGACATCCCTAAAAAGAAATACACTTATTTATAAGGAACGGAAAGAGGAAAGGGAATGGGGACATTAAAGGATATAAAATCACAGATAGATAAGATGAACATATCTACAGTTTTAATATGCAACATAAGGTTTGAGTTGTTCATATCCCACAAAGACTGAGGTAAGTATGTAGTTATATATAGGAACATTAGTTGGCTTCACCATAGCAACCATTTTATTATCAGTATGTGTTCAATAACATGATATTCTAATCCTAGAATACTGACAGTTAGGTTTTTTTCCCACCAAATAAAAAAGGTATATAATTATCCAAGATGTAATTGTGTAAGATTGTGTTTGCTGTTTCCTTAGAGATCAGACACATACTTAGGTTCCTATATTTTGCCTAGAACCCTGGTTTAATATCTTCATAATGCCATGCTCTCTTGCAGTTTGGTAAAATTGCAGTCTACTTATGCCACTAACACAATCTGCATACCTGAATCTCAGACACTTCACACCAAACTAACAAGGTTTTTAGATGCTTGAAGAAAAGGCAGGAAGGCTTTTTTCCTCAATAATATGTATGTATCTCATCAGATACATTTTCTCCTCAGACAGTGTTTCTCTTATTTTAATCTGCCATTCAGAGATATTGGGAGTATAGCCATATTTTTAATATTATATTTTACTCAAAATATTTCAGGGCCTGAGCAGACTTTGGGGACTGACCCTGCACCCAGTATCACAACACACAGAGAAAGTTTGCCTCGCAGGTGCTATAACACACTGAGGATCACTGGCTAGGAGGCTATCACATCTGCCTCAACATTTGGAGTAACTGGGAGACCTGGGATCCAGGGACACAGGAACTCTTCTCTGGCCAGTGGCACAGGTTCCTTCCTGGCTGTGAGAAGACCTTGGGCACTGGCTCCACACCTAGCCTCACAACACCCAAAGGAAGCTCTACTTCCAGGTGCTCTAACACGAACAGGATCACAGGATCTCAGGAGCTTGGTCACACCAGGATTTCAGGATCTCAGAGACAGCTTGACTCCCAGGAGCTCTGACACAAACAAGATTTCAGGATCACAGAATTATAGGGACACAGAGAAATCTGGACTCTGAGGAGTTCTGACACAAGCAAGATCACATGAGGGACAGGTTACAGTCAGATACAACAAGAACAGGTAGCGCTAGAGATAACCAGAAGCTGAGTGACAAACATAACAATATAAGGAACTGAAAACAAGGTTACTTGGCATCATCAAAATGCAGATCTCCTACCACAGCAAGCCATGGGTACCCCAACACAACAAAAGAACAAGACTCTCATTTAAAATCACATCTCATGATGATGATAGAGGACTGTAAGAAATACATAAATAACTCCCTTAAAAAATACAAGAGAAGATAGAAGCCCTTAAAAAGGAAACACAAAAATCCCTTAAAAAATTATAGAAAAACACAACCAAACAGCTGAAGGAATTGAACAAAATCATTCATGCTCAAAAGATGGAAATAGAAACAATAAAGAAATCATAAAGAGAAACAACGCTGGGGATAGAAAACCTGGGAAAGAGATCAGGAGTTATAGATGCAAGCATCACCAATGGAATACAAGAGATAGAAGAGAGAATCTCAGGGACAGAAGATACCATAGAAAACATTGACAGAACAGTCAAAGAAAATGCAAAATGCAAAAAGCTCCTAACCCAAAATATCCAAGAAATCCAGGACACAATGAGAACAACAAACCTAAGGAAAATAGGTATGGAAGAGAGTGAAGATTCACAATTTAAAGGACCAGTAAATATCTTCAACAAAATTATAGAAGAAAACTTCCCTAACCTAAAGAATGTGATGCTTATAAACATATAAGATGCCTACAGATCTCCAAATAGACTGGACCAGAAAAGAAATTCCTCCTGCCACTTAATAATTAAAACACCAAATGAACAAAATTAAGAGAGAATATTAAAAGCAGTAAGGGAAAAAGGTCAAGTAACATATATAGGTAAACCTCTCAGAATTACACCAGACTTCTCACCAGAGACTATGAAAGCTAGAAGATCCTGGGCAGATGTCATACAGACCCTAAGAGAACACAAATGCCAGCCCCGGCTACTATACCCAGCAAAACTCTCAATTACCATAGATGGAGAAAACAAGATATTCCATGATAAAACCAAATTTACACAGTATCTTTCCACAAATCCAGCCCTACAAAAGATAATAGATGGAAAACGTCAACACAAGGAAGGATATGACACCCTAGAAAAAAGCAAAAAATAATCTTCTTTTAATAAACCCAAAAGCAGATAGCCACACAAACATAATTCCACCTGTAACAACAAAAATACCAGGAAGCAAAAATCTCTTTAATATCTCTTCACATCAAACAACTCAATTTCCCAGTAAAAAGAGATAGACTAACAAACTGGGTAAGTAAACAGAACCCAGAATTTTGCTGAATAAAGGAAATGCACTTCAGTGACAGAGACAGACACTACCTCATAGTTAAAGGCTGAAAAAATTTTCCAAACAAATGTTTCCAAGAAACAATCTGGAATAGCCATTCTAATACCAAGTAAAATCAACTTTCAACTAAAAGTTATCAAAAAACAAAAGGAAAGACACTTCTTATAAATCAAAGGAAAAAGCTACCAAGAGGAACTCTCAATTCTCATCATCTATGCTCCAAATGCAAAGTCACCTACATTCATAAAAGAAACTTTACTAAAGCTCAAAGCATACAATAATAGTGGGAAACTTCAACACCCTACTCTCTGCAATGAACAGATCATGGAAATACTAACTAAACAGTGACACAGTGAAACTAACATAAGTTATGATCCAATTGGAATTAGCAGATATCTACAGGACATTTCATCCTAAAATAAAAAATATATATGTTCTTCTCAGCACCTCGTGTTACCTTCTCCAAAATTGACCATATAAGTGGTCACAAGACAGACCTTAACAGATACAAGAACATTGAAATAATCCCGTTCATCCTACCAGTTCACCACTGACTAAGGCTAGTCTTCAATAACAACAAAAACAATAGAAAGCCGACATAGACATGGAAGCTGAACAATGTTCTACTCAATAATAACTAGTCAAGGAAGAAATAAAGAAATTAAAAACTTTTTAGAATTTAATAAAAATGAAGTCACATCATACCAGACTTATGGAACAAAATCAGAGCACTGCTAAGAGGAAACTCTTAGCAGTTTTCCAAAAAGAAACCGGAGAGAACAGACACTAGCACTTGACAGCACACATGAAAGCTCTAGAACAAAAAGAAGCAAATTGACCCAAGAGGAGTAGACAGCAGGAAAAAGTGAAACTCAGAGCTGATACCAGCCGAGAAACAAAAGGACTATATAAAGAATCAAAAAAAAAATCTAGGGGCTGGTTCTTTGAGAAAATCAACAAGATAGACAAACCCTTAGCATGAATAACCAGAGAGCAAAGAGACACTATCCATATTAACAAAATCAGAAATGAAAAGGGAGATATAACAACAGAAACTGAAGAAATTTAAAAAAATCACCATATCCTACTACAAAAGCTTATACTCAACAAAACTGGAATATCTTAATGAAATGAACAATTTTCTAGATAGATACCAGGTGCCAAGTTTATCAGGAGCAGATAAACCATCAAAATAGTTCCTTAACACCTAAGGAAATAGAAGCAGTTATTAAAAGTCTTCCAACAACAACAACAACAACAAAAAGCCCGGGACCAGATGATTTTAGTACAGAATTCTATCAGATATTCACAGTAGACCTAATACCAATACTCTTTAAACTATTGCACAAAATAGAAACAGAAGGAACACCCAATCATTCTATGAAGCCACAATTAGGCTTATACCTACCTAAACCACATGAAGACCCAGCAATGAAATGACAATTTCTGATGAATTTTCCTTATGAATTTTCTGTGCAAAAAATACTCAATAAAATTCTCAAATCCAATAACTCATCAAAACAATTATCCATCATGATCAAATTCATTTCATCCCAGGGATGGTTCAATATACAGAAATCCATTAACATAATCCACTATATAAACCAACTCAAATGAAAAAAAAAACAAAAAACACAAGATCATCTCATTCAATGCTGACAAAATTCACATCCCTTTATGATCAAAGTGTTAGAAAGATCTGGAATTCAAGGCACATACCTAAACATAGTTAAAGCAATATACAGCAAACCAATAGCCAACATCAAACTAAATGGAGAGAAACTTGAAGCAATTCCCCTAAATCAGGGACAAGACTGTCCACTCTCTCTATATATATTCAATATAGTACTCGAAGCCCTAGCCAGAGCAATTAGACAACCAAAGGAGATCACAGGGATACAAATTAGAAAGGAATTGCTGCCTGCAGCTACATATGAACGGATTTTCTGGAAGAGAGAGGTAGGAACCTGAAGAGAAATTAAGGGAACCGGATGGGGAGAGGAGATAAAAAATGGGACTGAGCCATGGTTATGCTTTCAGTCTGCCATATGTAGTCAACTCTCTAACAGGCAGGCAGAAACCCCTCCCCCAGTCCATCAGTATCTCTCAACCCAATCATCTTTGGGTTGAGATCTTTGGTCTCTGGAGGCAGGGGTTCAGGTGTAACAGGAACTTGGAGAGAGGTATGGCTATTAGCAGGACCTTGGAGAGAGGTGTGGTTATTTGTGGCAAGGTAAGGTCTGAGAGAACCAGCTCTTAGCTTGGGGGAGGGTCACAGAAAGGAAGAAGTCAAAATATCACTATTTGCATATGATATGATAGTACACCTAAGTGATCCCAAAAATTCCAACAGAGAACTCCTAAACCTGAAAAACAACTTCAGCAAGGTGGCTGGATATAAAATTAACTCAAGCAAATCAGTATCCTTCCTGTGCTCAAAGAATAAACAGTCTGAGAATGAAATTAGAAAAGTGATACCCTTTCCATAGTCACAAATAATATATAATACTTTGGTGTGACCCTACCCAAACAAGTGAAAGATCTGTCTAACAAGTCTTCAAGTCTCTGAAGAAAGAAATTGAAGATCCCAGAAGATGGAAGGAACTCCAATGTTCACAGATTAGCAAGATTAATTAAGTAAAAGTGGCCATCTTCAAGAAAGCAATCTGCAGATTCAATACAATCCCCATCCAAATTCCAACTCAATTCTTCATAGAGTTAGAAAAAATAATTATCAAATACATTTGGAATAACCAAAAACTTCTGTGGTAATCACCATCCCTAACCTCAAACTGTATTACAGAGCAATAGTGGTTAAAAACTGAATGGCATTGATACAGAAACAGGCAGGAAAATCAGTGGAATAGAACTGAAGACCAAGAAATGAACCCTCACACCTTGATGGAACAGTGACAGCATTTTCAACAAATGGTGCTGGTTCAACTGGAGGTCAGCATGTAGAAGAATGCAAATGGAACTATTCTTTTTTTTTTAGATATTTTCTTTATTTACATGTAAATTTCTCCATTCCCAGTTTCCCCTCCAAAAAACAAAGAAACAAACACAAACAAACCCCTGTTGCCTCCCACTTCCCCATGCCTGCCACCCCGCCCTCTCCCACTTTCTGGCCCTGGCATTCCCCTACACTGGGGCACAGAACCTTCACAGGGCTGAGGTCCTCTCCTCCTATTGCTGATCGAATTTGCAATCCTCTACTATACACATGCTGCCAGAACAATCAGACCCCTCCATGTGCAGTCCTTGGTTGGTGGTTGAGACCCTGGGAGCTCTGAGGGTACTACTTAGTTCATATTGTTGTTAGTTAGGAACTATTCTTATCTCCTTGTACCAAGCTAAAATCCAAGTGGATCAAGGACCTCCACATAAAACCAGATATACTGAAATTAATAGAAGAAAAATGGGGAAGAGCCTCAAACACATTGGCACAGGGGAAATTTTCCTGAACAGTAAACCAATGGCTTGTGCCCTAAGAACAAGAATCAACAAATGGGGACTGGAGAGATGGCTCAGAGGTTAAGAGCACTGACTGCTCTTCCAGAGGTCCTGAGTTCAATTCCTAGAAACCACATGCTGGCTCACAACCATCTATAGTAGGATTCAATGCCAGAAAATATGGTACATTTACACAATGGAGTACTACTCAGCTATTAAGAACAATGAATTCATGAAATTCTTAGACAAATGCATGGAACTAGAAAATAGCATCCTGAGTGAGGTAACCCAATCACAAAAGAACACTCATGGTATGCAGCCACTGATAAGTGGATATTAGCCCTAAAGTTTGGAATACCCAAAATACAATTCATAGACCACAGGAAGCTCAAGAAGGAAGACCAAAGTGTGGGTGCTTCGGTCCTTCTTAGAAGGAGAACAAAATACTCACAGGAGGAAAATACAGAGACAAATTGTGGAATAGAGACTGAAGGAAAAGCCATCCTGAAACTCCCCACCTGAGGATCCATTCTATATACAGTCACCAAACACAGACACCACTTTGGATGCCACGCAGTGCACAGTGACAGGAATCTGATATAGCTGCCTCATGAGAGTCTCTGTCAGAGCCTGACAAATACAGAGGTGGATGCTCACAGTCAACCATTAGCATGAGCATGGTCTCCCCAAATGGAGGAGTTAGGGAAAGGCCTGAAGGAGCTGTAGGGCTTTGTAACCCTGTAGGAAAAAATGACAAAATAAACCAACCAAAGGCTCCAGAGCTCTGAGGGACTATACCACCAACCTAGTGTACACATGGAGGGGCCCATGGCTCCAGCCACATGCATAGCATAGGATGGCCTTGTTGAGCATCAATGGGAGAAGAGGCCCTTGGTCCTGTGAAGGCTGTATGACCCAGTGTAGGGAAATGCAAAGGGGTGTGGCTGAGGGTTGGGAGTGGGCTGGAGTGTGGGACAACACCCTACTAGAAGCAGGGGTAGTGGGAATGGGAGAGTGGGTTTTTTTAGGGGGGTGGGAAGTGGATAACACTTGAAATGTAAATATAGAAAATATCCAATAAAAAATTTCAAAGTACTTTATTCATAATTACATATGAAAGTGTTTGTGGCTCACCCTAAAGTAGCCACGGGTCATGTATTATTTAAAATAAATTTAATTAGGGAGAAACTGAGATAGAGAAAATTTTAGTGTTTTGATTAATGTCATGGAATGAATTGCTTGTCTCTCTGGGAATGAAATCTTAGACCTGGGGAGCCTGGAACTTTGCATGCACAAACCTTGGGAGACTTCTCATCAAGGATAAAATTCTAATCCTGCTTTGCTAACAAGAACCACCAGAATTTCGAGAAGATGTAATGATTCCTAATGGTTTTCTTTAGTTAATGCATTTATCTGTTTACAATGTATGGGGGTGGCATATTGGGCATATGGTAACAGAAATATTCATGAAGCATCTTCCTCACTTGCTCAACAGGGCATCACTTGAACACAGAGCTCTCCAATTTCACTTTTCTCAAGTCTGGTTTGCCCTTGAGTCCTGAAGTTTTTAAGTGGCTTTCTGTTCCCTGCCTGTCATCTACTTATGTCTGAAAAGCCAACTAGCCAATTCTGACACTTGCATGGCAAATGGCTTTACCCACTGAGCATCTCTTTGGGCTCTTCTGATGTTTTCCTTACCCGCTTCTATTCACCTCCCTCCTACCACATTCAACATGGTTTTTTCCCTGAGTGCAAACACTTCTTCGTTAAGCATACAGCAAGCTGAGGTTCTGTGCCCATCTTCTCAGGTGAGCTGGGCGACTTCAGAAGAGACTAAGGAGATCTGGAAAGATGCATGTGTTAGAACTAATGTTACTTTAAATTAGAGGTTGTCACTTTTCAAGGAGGTGTTTATTAATCCTCCAAAGACTCCAAGCCTCAGAATCCTTGGGTCAGTCATACAAACATTTGGGTAAATGTTGACATGTTGGATTACTACAGATGTTATCCATAAAGCTACCAGATAATTCTTCTGTCATGTTTTGAACAAATATGGCCTAATATCTAATGTTTATGTAATTTATTTTATCTTGCTTCAATTTTATATTTAAACTATTGTATTTTATTTATTTACATTAAAGTTTTAGTGGGTGGAAATATAATTTAAATATGTGATGGTATACATGGAGGTCTGAAGACTACATACATTTGCTGGCTTTCTCCCTCAAGAATGTAGATCAGGACTCTAACTGAGACAGTAGGGGATTTGAAAGTAGGTGCCGTTACTCACTGGGCTATTTCCATCAGTTCATAGTATCATGAGATTAATAACAACAAGCTTCAAACGCCTTACATGGCAGTGAAATGACATGATCTGATGGACTGTAAGCTTAAAAAGAGGGGAAGCATCACTTAAGAATGTTTCCCAGGTTTCAAACAGGGAAATCCAAAAAGGCTTCAACTTGAAACCCTGCCTCAGTTAACATGACTCCTACAGAACTGTGTGTAGGGACCAGGTAACATGAACATATACATGAACACCTTCTCCACAGCTGGACAATTCATTTATAAGCTGGGATATCACTTCTCTATCTCTCCTAAAGCAATCCTATTGTAGACTTGGTGTTCAAGCTAGTGCTATCCACGGGAAATGCTGAGAGGTATTGCTTTGCTGCCTATTGTCTCACAGATCTTGGTTTTGGGAGCAGTTCGCTGACTAGACCTTTAAGAGGATTGTAAAATTATCTGGACCTCATTCACTTTATATGCAAACTAGGTGTAATGAGACCTAACTTAAATGCTGGTTTCATGAATTAAATGGCATAGTATTAGCATCATTTAATTCATGAGTTAAATGGTATGGAGCTCTCCACAATAATATTCCATTTTAATAAAGTGTTTCCACAAATTACAGTTGGAAGCCTTGCCCAATATGTGTGCATTTTTTAGGCAGTGTTTAAAAAGGGGACTACATGATCAAATTTCATAGAAATATATCTTTAAAAGGTTCATTGGTAATAGAATAGTCTCATTCACAAACTATTTGTCCATTCTTATAAAGTTATAAAAGAGAACACTTTACTATGGTTAACTAAAAAGTTTTATTCTCTGCATAATGGCCCAATCCATGGAAATATATTCTGCGGTGGTTTGAATGAGAATGACACCCATAGGCTCATATGTTTGAATACATGGTCCCCAGTTGATAGAACTGTTTGGGAATGATTAGTATGTGTGATCTTGCTAGAGTTGGTCAGTCACTGTGGGCTTTGAAGTTCATAAGATTTATGGCATTCCAATTATTTTCTCTCCTTTTGCCTCCAGTTTGAGTTCTGAAGTCTAGGTCTTCATTCTGTCATGACATTGTTTCACTATCATAGACAGGAACCCTTTGAAATATTAATCCCATTTAAATGATGTCTTTTGTAAGTTAACTTTCCATAGTGTTTTGGCATAGAAATAGGAAAGTAACTAAGTGATAATTAATGTAAATAGTTTTCCTTCATTGTCAGTCCATTAAAAATTACAAAAAAAATGAGAAGAAAACATACAAAATTGTTACTAGAGAGCAGCTGAAAATGGTTCAATTCTCCACTGGTTGATTCTGCTGAAGACCGAGGTTCAGTTCCAATACCTTTATGGTGGCTTACAACCACCTGGAGATCAAGTTGCATGAATCTGTTAGACTTTTCTAGTCTTTAAAGATAGCACATATATATTATACTCTCAGGCACACACACACACACACACACACACATATCAATTAAATGTAGTCCATTTATGAAGCTGACTCTGTCTGTAATGTGGTTCCTGTACAAACATTGTGAAATGAGTTCAGAATCCCAGAAACCACATGAAAGTGGGGATCTATGTTTCACAGCTGTAATCTCTGTGCTGAGGAAGTAGAGACAAGATTTCTGGAGCTTGCTAATGGTCCAGTTGGTTAGGGCTTCATTTGGTGAAGAGTATCTGTCTCAAAAACTAAGTTATGGAGGAATTCAGAAAGTCATAAGACAAGAACTTCTGCTCCCTCAACTCAAGTACAAATACCTGCTATCAGGTCCCTACACACAAGCATCTATACACACAAAAAACCAAATTTATAAGTTGTGCAGTATGCTAACACTCTTAGCAAGTTACATAGACACATGCACACACACACACACAGATAAAGAGAGATGCACATGCACACACACATAACTTAAAGAAAAATCTTGCATGTAAGCAACACTTATTTTATATAAAGGCTGCATATCAAATAATGACTCATCATTCAAACCCACTTCTATAACTTCATAGCAGTTTTTCCTGGTAATTAAATATTTGCCATCTGATAAACATCTTATTCTGTGTGGTGAGTGTAGCTCTGAGTGCTCATTAGGGCAACGCAGTACTGAAGCACAAAGCAGGACTGTCTCCGTGATGGATCATGATGCCTGGACCAAGTGCTTGCTACATCCCCATCCTGCATCCTGGACCAAGTGCTTGCTACATCCCATCCTGCATCC
>NW_022196891.1:11958555-11961913 GCF_008632895.1 Mastomys coucha
CTGCATCCTGGGCCAAGTGCTTGCTACATCCCCATCCTGCATCCTGGACCAAGTGCTTGCTACATCCCCATCCTGCATGTGCTCATTATTTTGTCCTTTGTTACTCCCCTTTTTATGGCATACCCTAAGTCCTGTGTTTCCATCCACCTAAATCTGACATCATGACTCATTCTAGTCAATGGTGTTCTTTACCTAGCCATGGCAATTAGCTTCTAGAATGTTATGAAAATGGAGTGTTGGATTATAGCTTCACTCATGACCTCCCTCCAATTTCCTTTGTTCCATTCTTAGTCAAATTCAGGTATTGCACTGAATCCCTTCTCCCCTCCCACCTACCCCATGCAGTCACCCAGGCTTATTCATCCCCATCCTCAGTTTCAAAGACTCATATTTCATGGGTCTCTCTCCATTAGGCCCTTTGTCACTGAGTCACCTTTTGGAAATTGGGGCTGCCAGAGTTCACGCTTTTGTTTTTAATTTCTCTCTTTTAGACAAAGGAAAATAAAACTGTATCCAAAGGGAATAATGATACAACGAGTAAAAGAAGAATGTGGCTGCAGTTTTAATATCCATTATAATAATTTCAGCATTGAATTTAAACAGATTTATATGTTTATTATATCTTGGATAGAATGGCTGACATAACCAATTTTCAAAAAGGAAGAATTTATTCAGTTCATAGTTTTGGAGAGTTCAATTCAGGTTTACTTTATTTCATTTCATATATTTGGCCACTAGAACAGATGACACAGTTCTCTCTCTAAATTTCTCCTCTTAACAACTTGTGTGTGTGTGTGTGTGTGTGTGTGTGTGTTATAGCTGCACCTTT
The DNA here is from genome assembly GCF_008632895.1 of Mastomys coucha. Taxonomy (NCBI): domain Eukaryota; kingdom Metazoa; phylum Chordata; class Mammalia; order Rodentia; family Muridae; genus Mastomys; species Mastomys coucha. Next base: position 11,959,385 of record NW_022196891.1, read on the forward strand.
GGGTACCTTCTACTCTTTTGTTTGTGTTGTGTGTAATTTTTTTAAAAACATGAACAATACAGACTTTCCTGGGAGCTACCACCTTGGAGCTGCTGCCTGCTATTATATTCTTCCCAACTTAGTTTTGCCAAGCTGCCAGCACTGACCCTACCTCCTTCTCTCTCTCCTACCTCCTTTTGCTCCTCATGAGGTTGCATTACTAGCTCTGCCCAAGATCTTTGAATCTGTGGATAAAAAACACACACTTGGCTATATTACTTTAGAATTTGCCTGGCTAATGTAATCGCTGGGCACAGAATCCCCTGCTCTAAACTTATCAGCTAGCCTGTATCATCTAGACCCTGCCAACCTCCCTAGCTCCCACTAGTGGGTAGGCTGCTGGTTCTAGTTTCCCAAGATATTACATGATTGCTGCTTGCTCTTCATTCCTGAGCATAGCGGAAAAGTCCCTTCTCTTTTCCTGCATCTTCTTTTCCTCCTGGGACCCAGAAGTCTCACCTATCCCTCTGCCCAACAATTGGTTCCTGCCCTCCATTATTGACCAAATCAAGAACCAATTACAGAACCAGAACCTGTGTGTTTATAGGGTCTCTACCAACCTGGAGTTTGGCCACACATGCCAGGCCAGCTGGCCTAAGAGCATCAAGGTGCTATTCTGTTTCTGTGTCCTGTCTCACACTGTTGCTCTACTTTGTCCAGTTCATCATCACATAAGCTTGTTTCTTTGTGGATGAAGGGAGGAAAAGGGAAGAAAGAGAGGACAAAGGGGAAGAGGGCATAGACAAGATGTAAAAGAAGACAAGACTTCAGTGACCTGCCTTCCTCAGCTAGATGCCTCCTTCTAGAGTTTTCAGAAACTGTCAAAATAGTATCACCAACTTCCCATGAAATACTTTACATATATGCATATGTGGTCATCCTATATTGAAGTCATTACAAACTCCAATGTGATGAGATTGATGGGGAGGCGCTTTAGGAGCTGATTATGTCATGAGTGTGTATTCTCATTGATGGAGTTAGTAAGTGTATGATATTTTTTTAAACCTTGAAGAAGGAATATTAATCCTGTTTTACACTTTTTCCCTGCTGCTATTGTAAAAACACCCAGAAAATGCAAGTTAATGGTTAAAGAGTCTATTTTGGCTTGCAGTTCAAGGATACAGTTCATGGTCTGGAAGTCAAGGCGTGGGAAAGTCAACTGTATTTTAGCCATGAAGCAGAGCAATGTATGCATTTTGTTGTGATCAGTTCACTTTTCTTGTTTCAAGTAGTCCAGGATCTCAACCAAGGAAACGCGTGCCACCCACACTGGCCTGGTCATTCAAACTCTGCTCATGCAATCAGAAAATCCTCTTAGAGACTTGCTGAGAGACCCATCTCTCAGGTGACTCCAGCTTTGGCTTGTTCAATACCTACAACGGTGTGAGACTACTGTATCTATAATATCCGTGAGATAAACTTTTCTGTGAAAGAAGGTTAATTGGTTACTTGGGAAATGTCAGACCCACCCTAAATATCAGTAAGATCTTCTAGGTAAGAATTTACATTATAAAGATATCTGTATAAAGGATTATAAGTGGCTGTCTAAAGACAGCCATTTTTACACTAATCAGGGCTTCTCTTTTAAGACAATCTAATAAATACCCCTTTAATAATATCTATTCTACTGTTTTCTGTTTCTCTAGAGAACTCTGATAAATATAATAGCTGATAATTATTTTTATCCTCTTTATTGAGAAGTAAATTTGATATTATTTTACAGGCTTGGTGGTCTGGACAGTTGCTACCATATCATCACATAAACTATTGAGTGTGGATTTGTGCCAGAAAGGCTTTATTTACAGACTCAAATATTTTAATTACATGAGATTATCACATACCAGAAAATTAATATTTTTGTTGTTTTTAATTGCTTGAAAACTTTCGCTTAGCCCAAGGGACATAGAAAAATAGAAGATAAACTGAATCTGAGTCAAATAATACATGTACCTGCCTGTTTTAGAAAATCATTATGTGGGCCTCCTTTGAGTTTCAGTAAAGCTGTTGCACATCATGCCAGGATCATGGGTTCTGTCTCTAATAATTGGGTGGAAGGCAGTAGAGAAAAGTATATTTGCATATATTTCTAATTTTCACACTAGAAAGGAAGGGTGAAAGGCCAATCAGAAGATCACGGTCATCCTCACGTATACAGTGAGTTTGAGACAAGCCATGCCTGTATGAGCCCCTGTGAAAAATAAACAAACAAAACTCAAAAGGAATAAAATCGCTGGAAGTAATTGACTGAGCGCTAGATCTAGAGGCTGACTACCTGGAGTTTACTCTCAACTCATTTCTTACATAGACCTGTGACCTTGAACTCCCTAGATTCCTCAGAGGGAGATTCAATATAGTACTCTTCCTGAATTTGATGGGCAGCTGTCTGGAGCCTAGCCTGACTGGTACATCTTCTCACTTCTCTGTCTCTCTCTCTGTCTCTGTCTCTGTCTATTTCTCTCTCTCTCCCTGTCTCTCTCTCTCTCTCTCTCT
>NW_022196891.1:11961923-11989637 GCF_008632895.1 Mastomys coucha
TCTCTCTCTCTCTCTCTCTCTCTCTCAAATAAGAGGAAGGGTTGGTTCTTGGGGTCAAGTTCATAGCAGACAGTATGGCGTCAATACTATGGACAATACAAAACTTAATTATCTGGAGCTAGCAAGAATGCCCAGCAAGAAACTTGGAACTCTTTTAAAACTCTTAAATGTACATACATATAGACATATAGAATATTTGTGTTTGGTAATTAATTTCTGCTGGCAGCAACAAGCAATTAAATGAAGGGGTAATGGTTAGACTTTCTTTCTCTCTTCCCTGAGAGCCTTGCCTCTTCCTCTCCACACTAGAGGGAGCTGGAAGCTTTAACTCTTTGTGAACCAGGGAAAAAAGTCACACTTACAGAAAGAAAACAATTTACACAAGCAAATATACACAGACAATACATTCATGCACACATAAATAAGTATGTGTATGTGTGTGTGTGTGTGTGTGTGTGTGTAGCAAAAGCTCACAAGAGCAGGTTTATCTGAGCAAGTGTCGAAGTAGGAAAAACTCACGCATTCTGAATGAACAATAAGCTCCATCCTTTATTGCACATAGAAAGAAATGTTTCTACCTTTTTATTGTTAAATGTGAGAAGCCTTGTTAGTAAAAGAGCACCAGATTCCATTATTGTTGTTCTTAGTAATTATATTTTTTTCAGGATATACCATCACATGGTATTCTAAGCATCTTTACTTTCCAAAAGTTTATAACAAATCAAATAAGACGTTTCAGCAGGAATGTTTACATGTGTTTACCTTAAAACTAGTTATCTAATTAAATATTATCTGTCACTAGGTCCACAAATTCATTAAGCATTTAAAACAATAATTATTTTGTTTTAAGTTAGCATGGTTTTATCAAGGAGTAAATCATCTGACTTGTGTCTCATTAGTTTTGATACTTTATGGAGTCAGTATTTTATCTTCTGTCCTTCAACCTACAATAAATTGTCATCTCCGAGTTTATAACTTCAGTTATCATACAATGGTTTCACACACATCCAAGAAGGAATGCTTTCCTTAATCACAAATCTATTCCAAGGCTGCTTCCTACTGCCATCAGACCCTGATACCCGAGGGTTTACAGAACCCTAGTTGCAGCTTTTATACCAATGAATGCTCAAAATTATTTGTATAAATGTAGTTCTATGGAATCACTATTAGGAAATACCAAATCATTAATTCATCCACATAGCTTTACTAGAAAAGTATACATCTTCATTGATCTGCAGAGAACCTGGCCAATAGGGTGGGCTAATGTGCAGAACTTATACTATTTTAATAATGACGTAAAAGGCATACCAGCAGCAAGAAGCAATCCTGAAACGAAGTCTCTTTGAGCCATGCCATCAATTGCAGAACATCCAGTATGATGGGCAATCTGCAGAAAGGTCACTCCCATGCCTTTACTCTATCCTAGATAAGTTCTGACAGACAGCCACTCAATTTTTTCCACTCTACAATAGAATAACGTGCTTTGTCCTCAAAAAATTCTTCCTGGTGGAAAGGTAGATTATGGAAGATAATATATACCAGGTAAGGGAAGGCCAGCAGTGATGGAAGTACATCTCATTCATGGAGTTGGCCTTTTCTGAAACAGGAATATGCATTACATTGTTAAGTATGGAATAAGAATCAAAATTTATAGTTATAGTTTGGAATTGATGTTACAATATTTTATTGTAATTTCAGTTGCAAATATTTTATCTTTACCACTTCAGAGAACTGAGAGGTCAACTGCAACATGACCTTGTGAGCATCACGTTTGAAAGCCCTAGATCCTCAATCTGTTCACTGCAGATATGAATGCTTTTCAAAAGTGCATTTACCAGAAACACAAACGGCTTCCTTTAGTGATATAGTATCTTAGTCTACAATATGGTTCCAAGTGAATAATCGGGATTGTTTTCTACAAGTCAGCTTTATCTGTTACAGGAATGATTAATAACCCTAGAGCCAACCTTGCTTACAAGAAAAGAAGAAACACATGAGAACAATTTTGTATTTAATGGAGCTGAATCCAAATTTTGTGGACAGGATTAAAGTAAACCATAGCAGATTCCATGGGATGGGCAGTCTTTACCATGTTCAGAAGAAGAGAAAGAGTATGGGGTGTCACATCAGGCCTGTGGTGTTTAAAATACTGATTGTCACCTTGACAAGACCTAGGTGACAAACTTATGGACATGTCTTTGAGGGTGTTTTCCACATTAACTTAATGTTGGGAAGAACCCGTGGGCAGCACCAATCGAAGGGTGTGGCGTAGTGGACTGAAGCAAAACTAGAAAGTGAGCTGAGCTCCAGCATTCATCTCTGTTTCTCTGCTTCCAGCTTAAGACATAGAATGATATGCCTCCTCTTTCTCCTGCCATGATCTCTTCATCATAATAGACTGTACTATAAACTGTGAGTCAAATAAACCCCTCCTTTATTAAATCGCTTTTATTGGTATTTTGTCAGAGGCAAAGTAGAACTAGCTGTCCTACGTACTCTTCATTTTAAGTGTTCCTTTCTTAAGCAATATTATCATCACTTTTGCTATCATCCCCTTTTATTAAAATTAAACTGAATGTTTTGTTTGGTATCTTTGGTTGTTTCTCTTTCTTTCTTTCTTTCTTTCTTTCTTTCCTTCTTTCTTTCTAATTCTGAGGAAGTAGAACAGTTAGAACATGTTCTTTGGCTCCCCAACAATATGTGTTTTATTACATTCTTATATCTTTGGCTCACTTACAATTATCTTTGTCTGTGCTTGAGGGCTTACTCTGGGTTAAGGAAATTTCCTGCTTTTGAAGAAGACTGCAGTTCAGTTCTCAGCACCAGTGCTATTGATATGCAACCTTCTATAACTCTAGCTCCTGAAAATCTGATGCCTTCATTTGGACTCCTTGTGCATAGAACAAAGGTGGCATATTCTCATAGATACAAATAAATATATAAATAAGACAGGTTTTCTTTGTTTTGTTTTTGTTTTTTTTTTTTTTTTTTTTTTTTTTTTTTTTTTTTTTTTTTACCGTAGGGTGTGTTTAGTTGACACAATGATCTGTGTCCTTGACATCTTGCTACAATTCAGTGCCATTACTGTCTTGTTTTGTTTTTTTGGTATATAAGTAGTGGAGAAAGTGTGTAACACTATCTCACTGCTGCCTACCGATGCTTATTGCTGACTCTATATCCTTACACAGAGAACCATTCAGTTCTTTTGCTTTTTGTATCTTTCTTCCTTACCTGCATTAATTTCTTTTTAATATGTGTGTGTGTGTGTGTGTGTGTGTGTGCGTATGTGCTTGCCATGGAGACTAGAAGACAGTGTCAATGTAGCTAAAATATTGTGTAATTGTAAGTTACCTAACATGGGTGCTGAGAACCAAATTCAGGTCCTTTGCAAAAATACCAAGTTCTCTTCCATCCTGGACCCATCTCTCCAACCCTAATTTAATTTCTTACAAGAAAAGCTTTATTCTTCTTTCCCTTTCCCTTATGTGTTCCATATTTCTTCAGGTGTTCTCTGCATTGCAGTACATAGACTTTTTTTTTTTAAATTAAGTACTAGAGATTGAACCCAGGATTTCATTATGCAGATATCTCTTCTTTCCTGTTTTCTTTCTTTGCTTTGAATGTTGAAATAAAAATCACTAAGTTACTAAGTTTTGAAATTCAGCCTTGAACTCACATCCTAACCCAGGCAAGCTTTGGACTTTCCATTCTCCTGCATAAAATTTTCCAAAAGATGTCATAGGCCTGTATCACAAGATTAGCTTTTGTAGTTATCTATCATCTCAATATATTCGCATAACACAAAGATGTAATTCCTAAATAGCCCTTGCTTCCTACACTCGCTGGAGCTTCTAGAGAAACAGAAACAATGCCATGCAGTAGGCAGGGGATTTATTATGTATATTGGTTCAGGGGCTAAGAAGTCCTATAGCATCGAACCACCTGAAGTTTCAAGATGAAGAAAGCCAACTAAGTAAATTCCAATGCCAGCATGAAGGCCAGAAATCTGGGAGAATCATCTATGCAAATCCCAATTGGTATCAGAGCCAGCATCATGGCTTACATACCCAGACTCACAGAGCAAATCCTTTATTGTTAATGCTTTTTATACTGTCCAGGCCCTGAGAGGATTATATAATACCCACTCACACCGAAGAGGACGATTTTCTTTAATTATTTAATATTAAAAAAGTTGTCTGGAATCAGCTCACAGATACATCCAGAAATTATGTTTAACTAAACACTTGGGTACCCAGCAGCTTAGAACCACATGTGCCAGGCACAGCTGGTTTCATTTGCCTATCATCCTTGCCAGCTTGCTGAGTTCCAGTCTGTGAGTGAGTCTGTCTCACCGAACACTTCTAAGGAGTTGATCTCTAGCCTCTACACACATACACATATGTTCTTTCCCCTTATATGAACATGACTAAATGGGAACATGCACATGCATGCACATACACACAAAGAAAGAAAAAATGAACTCAAAAATGCTCAGATCCATCTAGCCATTCCTCAGTGGAGCGTGGCCAAGAAGAAGAAAGCAGAAAAGGATAAAACCTGGGAAATTCTGTATGTCCATGAGGTAATGAGTGACTGTCTTCACTGTAATTTGAATATTAGGTGGATAATGTGGTGAATGCTAGCTATAGTCATTAGTGTGAAATTATTATTGCTAAGATAACTCAGGAATAGTTCTGTCTGTTTAATCAGACTCAAAGATTAGAGTTTTGTATCTTTTAACATCATACAATGGAATCAAGTATCTAGATGGAATAAGCACTATATTATGTCAATCTGGCAAAATGTTAGCATGGGTTGAAGACAAACGTGTGGAGATAATGTTGGACTCTAGGTCATTTCACATTATATCAACAATGCCTTGCCCTGGGTGACTCCAGTTGACACAGCAGCTTTTTGTTTTAAGTTGATTACAAACAGTGACAGCGTTGTTTTGTATCTTGTTTGTGAACAGATACATCATTAACTCTTCAGCACAAACTCAATAGCACATACTGTTAAACAACCCATTCTTAAATTTATGCTAATGGATGTAGAATAAGAGCATAGGAGTACAAGGTAGGTCTCAGTGGTTAAAACTAGTTACCATTCATTCTTATAGAGTACCTAAATTCTATTCCCAGAAAGGAGTAGCAACAGGTGGTTCACAACCATCTGTAGGGTCTAACTAAGTACTGCTTCTGTACTTCATGAGCACTCACATTTGAATGTGCACACTCATGAACATATGCATACAAAAATACAAACAAAATTTTAAAACATATCATAAAAAATGTGATCCCCCAAAATTATTAAACATACCAGATTATCAGTACATATTGTTCCCATCTCAGATCGTAATTAACATCATTTTTTAATCTTCCAGCTAAAGAATTAAAAGGCAGGAAACCTTTGAATGGAACAGGTAGCAGCTGAAGAAATCTCAGGTGTAGCAGACTGCAGGTGTTAGGGTTTGAAAATTGCTGAAGGAAGACCCAAGACTCGAAGAATAAGTGAGAACAAGCAGCATTTACTCTGCATCAACAACCAGGATGCCAACATTAGAACGGTGACAACTCAGAAGGAGACACTCGAGCCCCTTTTAGGACTGAAATGTTTGCTAAATCTTTTCTGATGTCAAACTGTGATAAAGACTCTGGCAGTCTGTATCACAGGCAAATTGCTTCTGACATAGTAAACAGGCATCTAAGGCCTAAAGCACATTTCAAGGGGTTGTAAAAAGGTTAACCAAAAGTCATAAGAAAGGAACTAAAGATTCACGCTATGGGCTGGGTTTATCTATACAAAATTTTAAGGACAACTTAGTTGTGGTTTTTAACAATCCATGAACCTGAAAAGCTAGTAGCAAATGATGACTGTTTAGCCAAATGATGACTCCTACTGGATATGCATGTAGACGTTCTCTGTTATGAAATTCTTATTTAATTTATGACCCGAATTTATGTGTAAACTTATAGTGAACTTTTTACCATATGGTTGTGAACTCTGAAAGTTGTACAAGTGCTGAGAATAAAGAGCAGAGACAGGCCTCGCTCCCCTTCTTCTTCTTTAACTTATAGCCATGTAATTCCTGCAGAGGTAGAACAGAGATAAAACTTTACCTAGCCCATGATGTTTTTCTACGAGGGGCTAAACCAGACCCCGTAGCTTCTATCCTCAGAACAACTCAGACAGGCAGACCATCTGCAGACTCAAAGTAACTTACACTTGTCATAGATAAATCTTTTATTATATTGTTAGATGATCTAAGACCTCATTACTGCATGCCAGGGATGCCCCATTTGGGCTGCATTCCTGTGTCATGAATAATTAACCACAGGGTAAGCTGTCCAGCACAGACGACCCATTCTGAGGTAAGATGTCTTCCATCCTTGTGGCTATCTCTAAGCTGTTCTTGGAGTGGGGGATTTTATTGTCTTGTTTCTGGACTTTGAGGTCTGCTGTTGGATCAAATGGTTTAGGACCTAGTTCCTGAGTAGAAATGAAATGAAATTAAAAGGTCGCTTCACAACTACTCATAAAGAATGGTTTACTGGGGCAAGGAAAGCAGTAAGACACATAGGAATGATCCCCTCCAGAGCAAGTGGGAGGTGGACAGACTCAGGAAAGTGAAGTCTAGTCTCTCCTCTATGTTTGGTGGTTTTAACAGTTTTTGAGATCTTATGTCCCCAATTTAGGGTTGATCAGTTTGAACAAAGACAGACAAGGAGACTTTTGTACCCTGATTTGAAAACCTTGAATGTGTTAGACAACTCCCTAGGCAGAAGTTCCCTGGCAAAAGGAGAAAAATGCCCAAGAAATATTCACTTTAACTTGCTAGGCTTTCATCTTAGGACATGATGGTGAGAAATAAGTCAGTGAGCCTTAAAGGTCACCATTTTTGTTATCTAGTCATGGCCTCTTTCCTTCTCTGTTTAACTATAAAGGTCATCATTTTGTTATCTACTCATGGTCCCTTCCCTTCTCTGTTTAACTGTCAGGAAATATATATGTGTCAGTTTCTCAATATAGCACTTGCACCTGAACTACAAGAAGAGGTTTCCATATGCTAGACTAGTGTAGTCCCCACCAAGTTACCATCTGGTTACCATATATGTGTACCAAGAGACCAAAATGCAAAGAACTCATATCTTTGTTCATGGCTTTTTGTCAGCATGGTTTCCCAGGTTGTTGTGGTCCATTTGATTTGCCTTCCCACTATAAATCTCTCATTTCATCCATTCATTCATCTGGACCCAGCCCTGCTCCAACTGATCGTAAGTACTCAGATGTGTTTAACAGGGATACTGCAACATGTTGCCTTCTTGAGTAAGAGATATATTAGAAAAGTTAGTAGTGCTGGGGGAAGAGAGGAAGGTGGACAATTTGGCAGAGGCTCTTGCAGTAAGTTCAAATCAGTGAGGGTAAGGGAGGACTTGATACTTACAGTGGAAGAAGGATGGCCTCAAATAACCCAGGTTGTTTCTGATTCCCCAGTGTGTTAGCTTGCTTCTCTGCTGCTAGGATAAAGCAACCTGAACAAAAGATGACTTGAGGTAGAGGCTTTACTTGGCTTACATACTCCATTGAATATTTGTCATCAAAAGGAACCAATGAAAGAACTCAAAGCAGGGATAAGTAGGTAAGAGTTGAAGCATATGCCATGGAAGAATACTGTTTGCTGTTGTTTTCCTCTATGGCTTGCACATCTTGGTTTCTTCTACAACCCAGATTCACCTGCCCAATGGTGGTACTACCCACATTAATCATTAAGAAATTACCCCACTAGACTTGTAATTATGATAGAGATAGCTACTTAATAAAAGTTTCCTCTTCCAGAAGTGAATAAAATATCCTGACAAAAAACTAACTGTAAATCTAACAAAAGGATACAATAGGAGGGAGTATATTCACCAATAACCCATGGATGGCTTGATTCTGGACATTGAGAAACTTTTAGGGAGATATAGACTTACCATCAGGCTCCCAGTAGCTGGAATACTAATGTTGCACCCACAAAACTAAAACAACCCATGCAGGAACAAGGGTCCAGCAAACCAAGATCTTTATTTGAAAACTTGATTAGTCAGAGACAATAGCAATGGTTTGTAAGGGAGCTCACTGTATCTTTGAATATTCATGTCATTAAGTATTTAAGGAGATCACAAAATTTTGTTGTATTCAGGAAACTCCTGATTTATCAGTGCCACAGAACAGACTTGGATGCTAAACTGTGATGCCAAAGAGAAATTCTATATCATTTGTAAAGGCTGGAACCACAAAGCAAGGGGGGGCATGGTTGGCTGTAGCATTGAACAGTCATATTTTGATGCAAGTGGTTGGGCAAGCAAGAAAATACTGGTGACTTAACCCAATCTTGATCACCTAGTTTCAGAATCCTTGACTCAGTTTTTTTCAGTCAGGTCCTTTCCTGGACTGCTGGCCCAGAACTCAGAATTATAAGAGAACAAAGAAATGGCCAAGCTGCACATAGTCAACTTAAGTAATGATAGGTAATACATTTATGATTTGTGACCTGTATGGCTTAGTTTAGGTAATAGGCACATTCTATTTTTATATGTTAAACTGGATAGCACACAAACATGAAACGTCTAAAGTAGCAGGATAGGAGCTGGTTCTGAGGCCTGGGATTATAACTTCAGTTTTGACCCTACCAGCAAGGTGGAGATGGCTGGACTCAGGCAACTGTGAATTTACACTAGAGGAAAGGGAAAAGCCTGTGCAGTTACCATGGCTATTTGGAAGTCTGGTTTAAATTCTGTTATGTGGCCCGTGCTTCTGCAGGCTATCCAACACCTATGGCTCGGCTGGTTGCTCTGCAAATCCTACAGCATAGTTCTCACCATACCCAAGACTCTCTCTAACTGGGCTGGTATCTTTCACCACCAATAATTACCAACTCTTTGCAGTGGTGTCAGTTCTCTTCCAGCAAGGCATCTTGAAACCTTGCAGGGCCTTTAGCCTTTTTATACACATTCTATAACCTAAATACTCAGATGACTCTTGAAAATATCAAACATGATCAGAGAATCTGTATTAATAATTCACATTGAGAAACACATATTTACCAATGGCAAGCTGAGAAGAAAAAACAGAACTGCAGGGTACATTATTCAACATCAAAAATTAACCTAGAAACGCCACCTGCCCAGGAACCAGGTAACGTCCTGGAATGCAGGGAATTGTAGTTCTTAGAAAAATAACAATGCCTCATGGGAAAGTATGGTAGCCTATAGGTTTGTCCTTATAAATCTCTTTAGCACATGACTCAAGGCCATTCTCAGCTTGGAAATTCCAGAGAATGGTCTTAACCAAGGTTCATCTCTTGATCAGTATTTAATATAATAAAGCTTGCTCTACATTTGGGCCAAAATTCTAGAAGTTTTTTTTTCCTGACAACTGTCAGGATTAACCATTATAGTAAATGAAATATTCGAAGTTTGTTAATTTATTATTACTAAGTATATCCCAAAAATATTGACTGTTTATGTATGCTCATGATGAAACCACAGGCAATATAAGATCATTTGTTCCAAATATTATTAATATTATTTGATTAAGATAATTATTTCCTACAGAAAAATGTATTTAAAAAGGCATTGACAACATACACATATGAATATGTGAGTATACAACGATGCCAAAAGAGATAGATTGCTGGAACCTGTTTTGTGAACCACCTGTTGAGGGTGGTCACTGGGAAGGGAAATGAGGTCCTATAAAGGAATTGCATGGTCTAGAGTAGCTAAAGATAGAAATGGAGAGTACTCAATATAATACAGAAAATTCTAGGTACCAAATAGAAATTAGTAAAGATCAATTGGAATGTGACTTAGGTAGAACTTTCACGAAAGAGAGTAATTCTTGCTATAGGTTTGGGTGGGACTGTGTGTTTGTGAATGTTTATGCACATGTGTGCACAATCATGTGTGTGCATGTGTGTGTGTGTGTGTATCTGCGTGTGTTCCATTTGGCAATCAATATCAGGTTAATTCTGTGTTTTTACTATTGTAAACATTGTGGCAATGAATACAGTGACACAGATGTTTTACCAATATATTTTTTAATTCTTTTCTCTAAAAATCCAAACTTAACATTCATGCCAATGCTGGGTTTTAATTTTAGAGGAACATCATAGCCTTTTTCATTACTGCTGTCCCTAATCAAAATATCCACCAACAGTGTGCGAGTGTGCTTGTCTCCTCTCTTCTTTTTTTAGGACTTAGCTTCCATCTACAAATCTGGAAATAGCTATTTTTACTTGGGCGAGGTTGCAATAAGCCTAGCAGAAATGAAAATATCTTAAAAAGATACTTGTGCCTTTAAATCTGATCATCACAATGAAAAAGTAATCTCCACAGAAATCCCATGCTAGGTGAAAGGAAAGGCACCCCGCTGTAAGAGAGAGACTTTCTACAGTTCTAACAACTTGTCAGAATACCCGACAGGATGAGCATGAAGCTCCTCAAAGGGGAAGACAATGGTGAGAGGGACCACACTTTTATGGGCATATTTCTGGCCCTGAAAGAGACTTGTGCTTTGCTCGAATCTTCCTGTCCCTTTTTCTAATGTGGCCACATTGAACAAATCTCTTTCTGCTTCTCACTTTAATTCAGCTCCTTTAATTGGCTAACTGATGAAAGGTGGTCAGATCTGGCTTGAGGCAGTCATTATGACCCTTATGTTGATAAGAATATCTTACATTTATGACTCTTTATTATTTTAAGTTGGTATTTTAAGTCATAAGATATAAGGGTATACTTTCATTTCCCCCCTTTCTTTCCCCAGCTTCTGCTCTTTGCATTTTTTTTTAAATCAGTTGGATGTAGAATGTATCAGTACATTAAGGCTCCCTTCTCTGTTAGACCAAGCTACAGTGTGGTATTTATTTATTTATTTATTTATTTATTTATTTATTTATTTATTGTTATTTTTTTTGAGACAGGGCTGTCCTGTCTATAGACTGGCCTTGAACTCAGAAATCCACCTGCCTCTGCTTCCTAAGTGCTGGGATTAAAGGTGTGCACCACTACTGTCTGGACCCAGGCTAAAGTTTTTTATGTGAACTAGTGCTATTGTGTTTTAATTGCAAGAAAGGTAGACTATTAAAGTGCTTCCTATTTTATTCTTTTTCTTCAAGGCATTCTTAGTTATTTTATACTTCTGTGTGAGTTTTAAGTTAGTGTTCCTCACTAAAATTTCTTTCCCTCTTTGATATTCACAGAATATGTAGATGGCTTGGTTATATAAATATTTGGACAAATTATTTTTCCATTCATGAAGTTGGCTATTTTTCCTTTATTTTTTGTCCTCAGTTACATTCCCAAATACCTTATAATCCTCCTTGTGAATCTATTTCGCCCCTTTGATTATGTATATTCCCAGGTTAGTCTGCAGATAAAATAAACATGATTGTTGCCTTACATGCTATTTTTCACTATTGTCATATAGTTGTTGGCATACCAGATGTTGGTAAGCAGCTTTTACACATTTATTTATAAAAGTATTTATGAATTAGGTTTATACACATATGTATATATAAACACATATACAAGCAGACATATGAAAAGATAGAGATGATACAGAACATATGTTGTAAATGATGAAAGAATTTTAATCTAATTTGATGCCATATACATTTGAAACTATACATAACAAGATGAGGATTCTTAGAAGCTGTGACTACAAAGCCTGATTAACAAATTCAAAATTTTAACAAAGTACAAAGGTTGAAACATTGCAGATACTAAAGCCTAGTTTCTTATTTTGGGCTAGTTTAGCTCCCTAAAGCAACCATTTCTTGATGACTACCATATTAGACCTAACATTTGACTAATAGATATTATATTAACAGAACCAAGACTATCTTTCACTAACTCCAAATATACAAATGCCATTAAATAACTTTTGAGAGGTATGTTCCCATCTTATTGTAACACCATTGATGCTCTTTCCAAGAGTGAATTTTTAAAATATCTTGATTTATGACATTATTTGTTCTGTTATTATATACTTCATGAATGTGATGTTACATGTGAATGGTAAATCTGAGGTAACATAGCTCCCTGTTTCTAGGGCCATGGTCACTCAAATTTGGCTCCAGAATAAACAATTACCTGCTCCCTTTGTGGCAAAAGCTATGGACTGCCTGGTGGATCATGACCACTGAAGGGACAATGTGACACGGTTCCAGAGCCAGCAAGACATGGGTTTCTCCGAGTGCTATAGGGTTAAGGTAGTAATAAAGATTGCTTGCACAATAGTGTACTTAGTTCACATCTGTTCCTCCTTCTAGGACCATTTTCCCTGCCAAGGTTAAGGATTCCATGACAATCACAAACAGCATAATCCTGGCATGAGAAAGTGCCTGCTGTCCCTCAGCAAAGTGATTATTACACTGTGACCTTCAGGACAGCCATTAAGGCTGTGGGAGAGAAGTCTGAAAATATGAGTTCAAGAATGGTTTCAGTGTGAGAACTGTTCTTTACAGGATTTCTCAATTATGCAAAATATAAGGATGCAGTGTGAATCACATGAGAGATTTCACAGACTTGAAAACTGAGGCAGCTGCATTATGAAGTCAGCTTAGTCAGAACAATATTAAAGGGGACATGATTTGGTCAATAGTGGAAGAATCTAGATCACGAAGGAGAAAGGAATAGTTAAAAAACAGATACATGGTTATGTAATATTAGTGGTAAAATGGTTGTCTCCTCCACATAAGCCATCAATAATTAGATTTGATGCAAATATTCTGCTTCCTAAAGGAGGTATATTCATGTGTAATCCCATTAGAGGTTAGGCATTGGAATGAACAAAAGTGATATTCCCACTTTCTTGAATCATTTAATAAATTCCAGTAATAAGTCTTGGAAGTGCTGAGATAAAAAGAAAAAAGTCCAAAGAATAACCAGGAAGCAGTAGAGGGTGGGCCGGTGAGCAGGGAGACGGGGGAGGGAACAGATTTTTATTTTTTCTCCCTGGAGGGGAAACCGGGAAAGAAGATATCATTTGAAATGTAAATAAAGAAAATATCTAAGAAAAAAAAAAGAAAAAAAACTTTTATCACAAAAAAAGAAGAACATATTGAGGTAAGTAAGAAGTATAAAAATGAACTTCAATGCTATTTTCATCTGCATAAACAAGAGCTTGGTAAATTGCAAAATATTGTAAAAAGTATTATACTTAAAGCTAACTTTCTCACATAAAAATAGCCTCTCTGTCTAGACTTGGCAAGTGCTATGCCAACCAAACTTCATAGGACTTGCTGTGCAAATAATAATAATAATAATAATAATAATAATAATAATAATAATACATAAAAAATTACTTGTCTGCTATTTCATTTTCTATTTCCTAAAAGTCAAAGAACTAAGGTCAGAAAATGCTGATTCATCAAATGATCGAAAGGAAACCTGAGGAAAATTATTTACTGTTGTGCAATTTATAAGGAAGTACCTTGTGAAAAGAAAAAAAAAATGGCTTTGGTCTGCAAAAGAAAGCTATTTCTAGCAGATTACAGATTTGCAGCCATCACTCTGAATCCTTCTTCCACCAAACCCAAACACCACTTCCTCAGCGATCCCAACCAAGCTGAGGTCTCTTTTTGCATTAATTCCCACATTACTTAGCAATTGCTCAGTCTTACCAGGCATTACTTTAAATGAGTAAGAAAGATCTAAATATACAAATTCTGACTTATAGAAGCACAGTAGGGACAGCCCATCAGATTGGATTGTGGTATAGGGAAAATTGAACCAGCATTTGGAGTAGAAGCAAAATGAGCCCAGCTAATATGAACAGCAGATATATGTTTTTCTTTTTGTTTTCATGAAGTAGTGTACAAATGCGAGCACTTATTGCTCTATGAACTGTCCTGGAATCATGGCAGAGTAGGGATACTCTTTTCCTATATTTATAAAATGCAAACTAAGGAAAAGAAAGAGTTGATTATTTACTTTCAGTATACACAGTTAGTAAGGTAAAACAATTAGGTGTAATGTATTTACTGTGGTGACAGGTCCATCAGTAACATGTTTTCTAAACAAGCACATGTTGCTCTGCTAATTGACGTCTAGGTCTACCATTGTCCCAATGGCCTTTTGAGCTCAGGGTAATATGGAGGACTCCCTTCATTAGGATTCCCCTTTCTCTGACCTTATCAGGGGAGCTGAGAAATCTACACATGCTTTTACCTGTAGAATGTCACATTGGCTTAGTTAGGTTAGCTAGTACCTGAGATTCCGGAAATGCTTTCCCATACTACTGAAGCATTTCAGGACCTTAAACTTTTAACCAATTACCTTTTTTCCATTCTGGATGTTCTTACCACTAGTCCCGAAAACTATGTAAGTCTTGAATCAGTCTAAGTAAATTTAATCTTTCGCACCACAGCTAGTCCCCATATCATCCTTTCCATACTTACTCTCAGGGCTTCCAAACCCCCATTCATCCATAGTCTCTCTGTTCCCTTTGCTCTTGTGGACCAATATTGGCTGATAATTCCTGGGAGGCAGGAAGAGTCATAAACATGGAGCCTTGAGTTCATATCTCCATCACATATGTGACAGGTCAGGCCCAGAAATATGTACATATAATATATGCACATAGTGGGAGGAGAGAGTAGCCTTGAAGATTGTAGCTATCCAGATTAGTTGATCATTGTGCTTTGTTCAGTAAGAAACTTTACTTCAAGAAAAATAACATGGAAAATTACCTGAAAGGACACCTACCTTTGGCTTCCATATGCACAGGTACATATACATATACATATACATATACATATACATATACATATACATATACATATACATACAAGCAGAACTCTTGCAATAACACAACACAATTCTGTAGTTTTAGGGTAAAATAAGTATTTCTTGATGTTTGAATCTTTAAAGCATATTTTATGCTTTGAAATATAAATGAGTAAAATAATATACCTACTTTGTGTTAATATTCTGAAAGCATGACTTCCCAGGAAGGCATCTACACTTCCATATGGAATCCACCAAAGAAAGGTTATTCCTTGAATCTGAAAGTGTCAGTTAATATAAAGAAATCTGTGAAAGCTGTAGTTAAAAAGAAACCAGTTAACATAACCACTTAAATAAACAATATTTACAAGTCACACAACTGTTGTCTACATATCTATCAAGAGCCTGCAAGATATTATTCACTTCATTCCACCCTTAGGCAGTGTGATTGAGTTCATCCTTAAATTAGGACCCAAGGGTAATGAAGTTAAATTTCCTTCTCCAGAAAAGATGCTGCATGTTAATTAGCTTGGTGGCACCTGGTTATATCTTCATTAGTTTCCTTTCTTTCTTGGCACCAGTTCCAATATAGACCTAAAACAGATTTCATTTTGACTCCTCTCCTTCTATTGTTTGACATAGATAATATTAATAGCAGGATTGTGGTATTATTGCACAATGTTTCCTTTTAAATGAACAAGTGTCTCAACTATTTCTCCTCAGTATCAAGAATTAACAAGTTGAAGGTTCAATATTTTGCCTCTTTTTAAATAGCCATTTGGAAATTCAGATGAAAGACAAAGTAGACTTCATCTCACGACTAAGTCTACATCCTTTAAAAATCAGGATGTTTCTTCTAGAAGAGGTAACGGGAAAAATGTACAAGCCAGAAGAGTTGTGGAAAGTGTCACTTCTTCTGTCATGCTAGTTCTGTCATGTTCTTGAACTGTCAGCAAGGGTGATTTATTTGAATAAGACTTGTACAAGGTTGGTTTCTTTGATACTGTTGTGGAAATATATACAGATTATGATTGATTCTGGAGAAAGAGCTACTTTAACAGTAAACACCCATGCACATGAGCATACAGTCGTGTGCAAATGTGTGAATACACACATGCACATTCATGCACACATACATACCTACACACACACACACACACACACCACAAACTTTTGAGCCGTAATTCAAGAGACTAGGGACAATGGTGTACACATCAAGGTCTTGTACAGTCTTTGAACAAAGGCAACTAGTGTAGTCCTGAATGTCTCAGAAACGAAGGCCAACAGAAAAGACTGGGGGTTACAATTTCATAGTGTGGAAAATGAGACACCTCTGCTGCTCAGCAATAAGAAGACGCTTCTGATGTGACGTATAGAATGGAACCTATACAAGTTCATTTTGAGAGGCAGCTCATATGGAAGCCTCTGCCCAGATAGGACCAGCAGTGAGACCAGTGTCCACAACGCTCCCAAGTCTTTTCCAACCATCTCGTCTATGTGTGTCGGTCTTGCTGACTGCATCTGAATGATGAGCTTACTACATGAGACAAGAATTTCAAAATGGAGGTCTCTAAGGAACACACCGATAGAAGTCAAGCAAATTTCTAGTCATAGCTCTGATACAATTCAGATTTGTTCCACTTGCCGTGGATTTCTGCCTCTAAAAGCATCATTAGGCATTTATGGTTCAAGTAAGTCCAGAAAACAGTCGTTATCAGCAAAGAGATTCTAACTTACATTCGAAGAAGAGCAAAATATTTGATCAATACCCTTTTCAACTGTGTGTGTTGTGTGTGTGCCCTTGCAGGACTTTAGACTCACTATTTGCATACAAATGCCAACAGAAAAGAGTTGGTTTCAGAGCCCCAGAAACTGGAGTTACAGGCAGTTTTGAGCTGTCTGTTGTGGGGGTTAGGAATAAAATTCAGGTCTTCTGCAAAAGCGGCAATCACTCTTAACTGCCAACTCTGGACACACTTATTAGATCTTAAGTATTCTTGTATACAGTGAAAACCATATGCCTCACCACCTGTAAAGGTCGCCTCCCTGCTTTCTCTTACATGGAGGTGCAGAGAAAGAACATTACACATGCTAGACTTCAGATACTGATTTCTATCGAATCTCAGCTTATCTTCCAATAAGACTAAGTCATTGGATTCTAACTCATGGAATTCATTTGTTTAAGAAATATTCATTAGTTTTCTACAATTCTAAGCCTCAAAATTTAAGCATCAAATACAAGAGGGAGAAATGTAGTTAGCATTAATTTAGGAAGAAAATGTAAATGTTTTTGAACAGAGCTTGCTGCTAGTAGTGATCTGGTAAAATGCATGCAGTTTGACTGAAAATAAAAGAAAAAGAACAATTAAAAATCAGGGTTTGGGAGAAAATTCAGTTAGTTAAGAGCTTCCAATTCAAGCATGAAGATGAGGACCCAAGTTCAATTACCAGCTCCTGTGTAAAAAAACAGGTGTGAGAGCTCACACTTGGTTTTATTGTTTTGGTTGTTGTTCTTGTTTGATTCTTATTTAGTTTTATTTTTTTTCTTCTTTTCTGTATTACAACCCAACTATGGTTCCACCCCTTCCAGTCCTCCCAGCCCTCTGTCTACCACCTCTCTTCTGCTACTCCTTCAGAAATGAGCAAGTCTCCCAGGGATAGCAACAACGCATGCCCTAACAAGTTCCAATATGACTAGGCATAAACTCTTATATCAAGGCTGGAAGAGACAAACATGTAGGAGAAAAGGAGCCTCAAAAGTAGGAAAAATAGTCAGAGAAAACAGACATAGAAGAGCAGGAACCCTGAGACACACTAAGCTAAGCCAAGCTAAGCTTAAGCTAAGTCAGCCAAGCTAAGTCAATGAGCCTCTGGTAAAAGCAAGAGGCCTTGTCTCAAAAAGCAAGATGGATAGCTCCCAAAAGAGTGCACCTAAGGTTGCCCTCTAACCTCTACATACATCTACATCGCTAAGATTGAAAAGACACACACACACACAAGGAGAGGGGCATACATGGGGACAATAGGCTTGGATGTTAATTACATGAGGAAAAAAATCTAATCTGATCACTTGAGACAATATCTCATCATTTCTCAAATATCTCAGATTAGCTCACTGATACCTTTCAAAATGTGTGCTTCAAGTGTACAAACCCACAATTTTCTCAACAAATAAAACACTGAAATACAGAAACCTTCACTTTCCATTGTGTACTGACATATCTGAAATCATATTTAGTTATTCTGCAAAAACTTCATGTGGTATCATACTAGATGTTCATACCCGACACACACACACACACACACACACACACACACAAAGTTATACCATATTGTACCTATATGAACTCCACGAACAGCCCCAAATTCTTAAAATATCAATTGTAAGATGTATAAAAACATTGGCCTGACCTGCAGAGAAGGCTCAGCAGTTGAGAGCACTTGCTGCACTTGCAGAGGACCCTAGTTCTGTTGGCGACACTCAGATGAAGCACATCACAGCTATTGTAAGTCCAGGTTTGGAGGATCAAACACCTTTCTCTGGCTTCTGCAGATCCCCCATACCCCCCGGCATACACTCACACAGATACAGAGACACATAAAAAGAAATATTTAAAATTAGAAATTTAATTGAGATGTACTAGAAGGAAGACAAAAGAATGATGTCTCTGGGAAGACTAACTCCAAAGTGACTGCCACTGTAGCTGGAAAATTTGTAAAGATTTTCTCTATACATAGAGTCACAGTTATCCGGCCGTGCCCAGCTTGGGGAGCTGATGTATGGTGGTGTCAGACTTACCCTCTGGGCTGCTCAACCTGGCTGAGGCCCAAATCACAGGGGACCATGTGCAACCCTGACTTGGATCCACTATATCCAAACTGACTAGTTCTGTCAGACATTAATTAGCAGATAAGGAAGGCACCTTTTTCCAGTTCGAAGAATCTCAACAAGCTGCTACTTATTTCTAAGATTTTCGTTTAAATAAAAGAAGTGTGATGTGATGACTAGGACTGCCCCACAGGGTGAAAAGCCACCAAAAGACACTTTTGGTGGCTGCAGAGGACTGGGGGAACATGTGAAGATGTGAGGGAGAAGCTTGTAGGAACAGGTGGTCAGAGCATTTGGCAGGAATTGATCTTCTGAGAGCAGGAATCAGGCAGTCAGCCTGACAATGCAGCTGCAGTGGCTGATGGATACCTTCTACTGGTGCAATTAATGGTGTAAGCTATGTTATGCTGTTATGGGCATCAGCAAATTATTAAATGATTTTTGGAAAATAATTAATATAAGTGTAAGGAATTACTCTGGAAAATATTAGTACAATGAAAAAGCTATTTTTCTGGCAATGGTAGAAATCACTAATTTATGTTTATCAAAAGGAAAAGTAAAATTGCAGATGTAAATGCCATACCCTCTAATTAATCTACACAAAAGTGGTTAACACTGATGGTTTGCTGGACCTGAGTGCAAACCCACCCTTACATACAGAGGAGATGTACTATGAAATATAATTACACTATGCATAACACTTTCTGAAATATTTTGTCAGTTTTGATAATGAGTGGACTTGATGTGGAATAGATTTTAAATTTAACTTCCGTTTTTGGTTCTAACTGCATAGAGATTTAAGATATACACACAGTATGATTATATACAATAGAAAGTTCAACAATATAAATAAAATCTTTCATGTGGCATAAAATGCATTAAATTTATAGAAACACAGGCAAAATTAATATCAACTTAACAAAAGATGCGCACTCAGGGGTGGGGAGAAGCCCCTCTGCTGGTGTAGCAGTGTAACAGTTTTATGGAGCTGAGTTGAGGTCTCCAGAGCCCTGGTACATCCTTGCCAGGTTTAGCAACCTACATATAATCTCAGTGCAAGGAAGGTGGAGACATCACCAGAGCAAGATGATAAGCTAGGCTCTACAAAACAATGTGCTCGGATTCAAGTGAGAGACCCTGCTTCAGTATGTAGATGGAGAGTTGTCAAAGAAGACTGGCTGTCAACCTTGTGCCTGCATGTGCACTGAACACAGATGGGAAAAAATCTACACATGTATGCAAAAGAATTTTAAAAGAAGAATGGGCGATAAAACACAAAATCTTCAGATAATCATTCGCTCTGGAGAAAATTTTATATACACGATACATTCCAATGTGATTTATTTGTCAAGATGTCATAAATTGAAGCATAAGCACTAAAGAGTGTGCTACTTAGATAACATTGAACCTTATTCAACAGAAAGAAAAATTGTCCACTGATACATGCTGGGCTGGGGATTTCAGCACTGTGCTAAGTGAAAGAAGTCAGACACAAAAAGCTAATGCAATGACAATTAAATGGATACTCTTTATAGGACTTTTCCATAGTGAGGGCACTCTAAGCCAAGAGACAGAACAGAGATCAGTGGTTTTCTCATGTTGGGGAAGGGACAAATGAAGATTTCCAGCCTGTCAGTGTGGTGAAACTGCTGGAGTATCCATGACAGTATCCTCACAGCCTTGTAAAGAACTTGTAATTACAGAGCTGCATACTTCAGATCATACTTTGTGTGAGAGGAGTTGCAAGTTATGGTGTGTATGTGGAGGAGTCAGTTTCCTCCTTCCACACTGTGGGTTGATGGACTGACCTCAAATTATCATGCATTATGGTCAGTGCCTTTACCAGCTGAGAGATCTTTCTGGACCATAGTTAGATTGATGGCGTGAGGACAAAGCATTAATTAAAAGTACTCAGGGTCTAAATGGGTCATTGATATTGGATCTTATGTTGAAGTAAAGAAAAGTATTCTAAAGGAAATTGCTGGGGAAACAGTATTATATCAATGCTTAGCTTGGTAGCTGTTTTATAAGTATCATTTGGGGAAGGTAATCAATAATTGTAGCTGTTCCCTAATGTTTCAGAAGGAAATATATCAACCAAATGTAGCAAACAGAGATGTCCTTTTATTTTTTAATTTATTTATTTATTCATTTTACATCCCAATCTCAGCCCCTCTCTTCTCTCTTCCCAATTCCACTCTTACAAATTCATCCCCCTCTCTTTCCCAGAGAGCTGAAAGTCCCCTTGGGCACTACCCCATTCTGGGCCATCCAGAGGCAGTAGGCCAAAGTGTGTCCTATCCAAATGTGATCCAATCAAGCAGTCCAGTTAGAGGAAGGCTATTCAATGGCAGACAGTATAGTAAGAGACAGCCTCTGATCCAATTGTTAGGGATTTACAGGAAGACTAAGCTCCACATCTGTTACGAACCTGTAAGGGGCTTAGGTCCTGCCCCTGCATGCTCTTTGGTTGGTGGTTCAGTCTCTGTGAGCCTACATCACCTAGGTTAGTTGACTCTGTAGGTCTTCTTGTGGTATCCTTGACCCCTCTGTCTCATTTGACTCTATCCCGACTTTTCCTCAAAACTGCCTCCTCCGTCCAGGTTGTGGGTCTGGCACCTGTTACCATATACTAATGGTTGGAGCCTCTCAGGAGATAGTCATGCCAGGCTCCTCTCTACAACCAGAGTAGAGTATCATTAAAAGTGTCAGCAACTGACTCTCTTCCAAGGGATATGTCTCAAGTTAGGGCAGTTTTTAGTTGGCTATTTCCTCAATCTCCGCTCCATATTTATCCCTGGGTATCTTGTAGGCAGAACAAATTTTGGGTTTAAGAGTTTGGGTGTGACCTGATGTCCCCCTCCTTCCATTGGAAGTTCCACCTGGCTACAAGAGTTGGCCACTTCAGTCTTCATAACCCCATTCCCAGCTTGTTGGTGTCTCAGCCAGGATTATACCTATAGCTCCTCAGAACATTCCATAGTCCCACGTTTCCAGGCACTCCCAGAGGTACAACCCCATCAATTGCCATTATTACTCCCAGTCCTCTTCTATACCCCTTCTCCGCACACCTGATCTTGATTTCCAGTCTCCTCATTTTCCCACCTATTTCCTTCCCTCGATCCAACTCAGATGACTATTAGCAAGCAGAGCTGCCAAATGTGAGTGAAGCATTCAAAGCAAATTTCCAAACTTTTCTGTAAAAAAAAAAAAAAAATTGCAAAATTTAGCATAAGGTCAAAAGACAAAATATAAGGCGGTAAAAAAAGGAAGAAGAGGGAAGGTAAGGAAAAAATGAAGAAATAAGGAAGGGAGCAAGTGGAAGGGGAAGAAAGAATGAAAGTAAGAGCTAGCATATAAGTGCCTATTACAGCATGTGGATATGGTCATTTTGTTCCTTAGTCTATGAGGTTGCCTAAAGCTTTCTCAGCACAGTATCAACACCAAACTGATAGCATGGCATAATAGTGTCTAGAAACTCATTCTATTACTGTGTCAGGAGTGAACAAAGTCATATCGACATTTATATGATGAGCTCACAAAACAAATTTTTCTATTCATATTTAAATTATTTTTATATTTGCAGAGTTCTAAAATGTAGAGGACTTTGTCATTCTAAAGAGCTTTAATAAGAATTTGTTATAAATTGTAAAAAGGTTGAATGGTCTGCTACTATTAAATATTGATGCTATGATTGTGTTTCTATTTCCTAGAATTCTTCATCTATTAATAGTATTTCTGAGTCATGAAACATTGAAGTTCTATTTCAAAGTCCTCATTTTTTTTAAACTTTCTATGATTTATTAGATGATACCTGACATAATTTTAAACTTATAATTTTTATGGCAATATTATAATATCTGTTTAGTATTTAATTTTGTGAAGGTCAAGAAAAATGTGTGGTTACTGCTAAAATAATTCATTTATATCATACTTAGATGAAAATGAAAATTTGGTATTAATTCTACCCAGCATTGCAAACTGTACTTCTGTTGAGCTAGGATACTGGCTTCGTACTTAATGACATGACTCTCCACTGTTGTCATTATTGCTGTTGAATTTTGATGTTTTAGATGGGATCTTAGAGAACCTAGGCTGTAATCCAAGTCACTATGTAGCAAATGATGACCTTGAACTTCTTGTCCTTATCCTCGAACATGACATATGTTAGGACTCTAGGATAGTGCTATCAAATCTGATTAATACTAAAGAAAATGCAAAATGCATAAAACTCCTAACCCAAAACATCCAGGAAATCCTGGACACAATAAGAATACTAAACCTAAGGATAGTAGGTATAGAAGAAAGGGAAGATTCCCAACTTAAAGGGCCAGTAAGTATCTTCAGCAAATATATAGAAGAAAACTTGCTTAACCTAAAGAAAGAGATGCACATAAACATATAAGAGACCTATAGAACTCCAAATAGTTTGGACTAGAAAAGAAATTCCTCCCATCACATAATAGTCAAAACAAATGCCAACAAAAGGCGGAATCTACACCCTAGAAAAAGCAAGAAAATAATCTTCTTTCAACAACCCCCCAAAAAACCACAGAAACATAAACGTAACATCAAAAATGACAGGAAACAACAATCACTCTTCCTTAATATCTCTTAACATCAATGGACTTAGTTCCCCAATATAAAGACGTAGACTAACAGGCTGGATATGTAAATATTGATGCATACAGAAATGCACCTCAGTGTCAAATACAGACACTACCTCAGAGTAAAGGACTGGAAAACAATTTCCAACCAAATGATCCCAAGAAGCAAGCTGGAGTAGCCATTCTGAATATTGAATATTCAGAATAATTGAATATTCAGCCAATATTGAATAAAACTGACTTTCCACCAGAAGTTATCAAAAAGGATAAAGAAGGACACTTCTTACTCATCAAAGGAAAAAAATGTACCAAAAAAGAACTCTCAATTCTTAACATCTATGCTACTGATGCAAGGGCACCCATATTCATAAAAGAAACTCTACTAAAGCTCAAAGCATACGTTGCACCTCACACAATAATAATGGAAGACTTCAACACCCCACGCTCATCAATGGACAAATTATGGGAAGCACAAACTAAACAGAGACACATTGAAACTAACAGAAGTTATGAACCCAATGGATTTAAAAATATCTATAGAACATTTCATCCTAAAACAAAATAATATACCTTCTCAGCACCTTATGGCACCTTCTCCAAAACTGACCATATTCTGACCACAGAATAAGGCTGTCTTCAGTAAGATGAAAAACAACAGAAAGCCCACATACACATGGAAGCTGAACAATGCTCTACTCAATGACAACTTGGTCAAGGAAAAAATAAAGAAAAAAAGATTTTTTAGAATTTAATGAATGTGAAGGCACATCATACCAAACTTATGGTGCACAATGAAAGCAGTGCTAAGAGGAAAACTCATAGCTTAGTGCCTCCAAAAAGAGGCTAGGAAGAGCATATATTACCAGCTTAACAGCACACCTGAAAGCTCTAGAACAAAAAGAAGCAAGTACACCCAAGAGGTGTATACAGCAGGACAAACTCAGGGCTGAAATCAACCAAACAGAATCAAAAAGAACTCTACAAAGAATCAACCAAACCAGAAGCTGGTTCTCTGAAAAAATCAACAAGATCAACCCTTAGGCAGACTAACCAGAGGGCACAGAGACAGATCCAAATTAACAAAATCAGAAGTAAAAGGGGAGATATAACAATAGAAACTGATGAAATTCAGAAAAATCATTACATCCTACTACAAAAGCATATATTCAACAGAACTGGTTAATCTGGATGAAATGGACAATTTTCTAGACAGATACCAAATACCAAATAGCAAAGTTATATCAGGATCAGACAAGGAATCTAAATAAGTCCCATAACTCCCACACTCAGCTTCTATATTCTGGAGGCTTCAAGTCCAAGACCATGGTGCTAGAGGGAGTGATTCTGAAGCAGCTCTTTGTGACTTCTCATTGGCTACCTATTTTTCCCTCATGTGGCCTTTCTTTTATGGCTGTTTTAAAGTATGTACTTCATAAGAACGTCAATCATATTGGATTGGGGTTCATACAACTGACCTCATTTTACCTTAATTATTTCTTTAAATGCCTGGTCTCCAAATTAGAGTAGGATTAGAAGCAGCCATTAAAATATTTTCAATCAAAAAAGCCCAGTACCAGATGGGTTTAATGCAGAATTCTATCAGACCCTCAAAGAAGTCCTAATACCAATACTCTTCAAACTATTCCACAAAATAGAATCAGAAGAAACATTATCCAATTCATTCTATGGAGCTAAGTTATTCTGCATATTCTCCCTTGGAGATGGAAAGGCTTCTGTCTAATCAGGAACGTGTCACTATTTCCTTTCATACAGGACTTCAAAAGAGATTTTTTTCTACTTCTATCATGTTTAATATTCCAAATAGATTTTAAAAACTGGTTAAGTGCATATTACTTTTAGCTTCAGAAGATAACATGTATATTGAGGCATTTAACTATTAAAATTAATTTTGATGACTTAAAAAATGTCAACACTGAGCTTTATATTTTATAAGAAAATTTTATTAGTTTAATAAAAAATAAAAATTAAGATGCGGTTTATTGCTTATAATTATGTGTGTGTGTGTTTGTGTTTACATGCATGCACACATATGAATGCCGATGCCCTCAAAGGCCAGAAGATGATGTCTGATGCCCTGAAGCTGGAGTTACAGGTAGTTGAGAGCCACTCAATCTGGTTACTGGGATCCAGTTGAAATGTTCTGCAAGAGTTTTACTTTCTCTAAACTGCTGAGCTATGGCTTCCTACTTTTCTAAATAATGAGTGAATGGATGAGTGAATGAATGAACAAATAACTAAGTAAATAAGCAATCTTGACATTTGCAGTTACAATCAATATTCCTTGAACATGCAGAAATTCTCAGCATAACAACAAACCCAGTAATATATAAGAAATAATACAAAGATAAAGTGGGATTTATTCTATTGTGCAGAGCTAATTTAACATTCAAATAATAATCAATAAAATCCAATATGTAAAAAAGGCTGAAGAGAATTTGTATAATAACATCAATTAGTACAGAAGTGCTTTACACAATCCAAACATGGCCATTTGAAAACTGAGTCAAGAAGCAAATGGGAAAGCTATTAACTTGCTTAAAAGCATGTACACAGAGATTCTTCTCAGCATCCATTACACTGCCTGTAGAAACCTAAGGTTTTAGACAAAGGTTGAGGCAGGGTCACTGTCACCATCCTTATTCAGCACACCATGGAACCACTGGGTTCTTAAATCAAGGAACATAGACATGTATTACTGTGGTTTAAATATGAATTTTCTCCCACCCCCTTTCAGACTGCATACTTGAACCCTAGCTCATGACACTGTTTAGATAGTTGGTGGAAGCTTTATATACAGAGCCTCATTGGAGAAATGGGAGTCTTGGGAATGGATGTTGAGGGTTATTGCCCAATCGTATTTTCTTTTCATTCTCTGCTTCCCGAATGTCAAAGGAATGTGAGAAGCCAGCCTCTTGCTCCACCCACCATGAATTCTGTACATTCTCCCATGATAAGCTGCATTTTCCTGGGACTGGGAGCCAAAAACAAAACAAAACAAAACAAAACAAAACACAGTTTTTCCCTTAAATTGCTTTAGTTAGAATATTTTATTTGAGCCACAGAAAGGTAAATAAAATAGAAACAAAAGAAGACACGCTGGAATGAAGTAAAACTGTGCACATTTGCACATACGATGATTGCTGATATATAAGCCTAAATCTAATGACAGCAGGAAACATAAAACGTACTGGGGAGTAAGAAGCTGTTACTTATTTCCTATTATTTCTCAGAACTGTTAGAGTATATCTGCACTTGCTGTCACAACAGACATGTACCACATATATAAGCCATAGAATAAAGTGAAATTTAGTTTACAGTAATTACAAGGGAAATGAAAACAAATCAAAACATTGCTGGAGACATCTGTGACTCCTATCACTAGGCACAAGGATGGGAAAATGCACAGGATCCTGGGATGTGAGGGAGCAATTCCTGTATACATGTTGCTGATGTCATCCTTCTCTTTGCATTAGTCCATGGCTATTCTCTCAGGCAATGCCACTGTTGAACTCACTGCTAGTCTGCCATGACTACACCCCACCTTCTGGGTGGCTACATAAGCACACACTCAACTTCTATATTCTGTAGGATTCAAGTCCAAGACCATAGTGCTAGAGGGAGTGATTCTGAAGCATCTCTTCATTGTGACTTCTCATTGGCTACCTATTTCTCCATCATGTGGCCTTTCTTTTATGGCTGTTTTAAAGTATGTACTTCATAAGAATGTCAATCATATTGGATTGGGGTTCGTACAACTGACCTCATTTTACCTTAATTATTTCTTTAAATCCCTGGTCTCCAAGTATATTGACATTCTGAATGTTTAGAGGAGTAGACTTTCAAGTCATAAAGTGTGAATGTGTGTTTGTGTGTGGGGGGGGGTGCAGGGGTGCATGTGAAGGCCAGAAGTCAACTTTAGTGTCATTCTCTTGGTTGTTTCATTTCGTTTGTTTGTTTCTTTGTTTTGTTTTTTGATTTTTGAGACAGCTCTGGCTGTCTTAGAACTCCAGAAGTAGACTAGGATGTCTTGCTCTCACAGGGATCTGCCTGTCTTTTTCCCTGGTTCAGGGATCAACTAACTGCACCATCTCATATGGCTAATCACATTCTTTCTGTTTTTGTTTTTGATGTTTTATTTGTTTTGTTTGCTGATTGGTTGGTTTATTATGAGACAAAATCTCTCACAGTTCTAGAACTCTCAGTAGACTAGTCTGGCTGACCAGCAATTTTAAGGAATAAGCCAATCTGTTTTTCCATCACTGGGGTTGCAAGCACAGGTCAAAATGGATACTCTGTTTCTTCCTTTCTTTCCTTCTTTCTTTCTTTCTTTCTTTCTTCCTTTCTTTCTCTCTTTCTCTCTTTCTTTCTTTCTTTCTTTCTGTCCTTCCTTTCTTCTTTCCTTCCTTCATTCTGTCCTTCATTCATTCTTTCTTTCCTTCATTCCTTTCTTTCTTTGTTTTCTTATTACTTCTTTCTTCCTCCTCCT